>NC_143020.1:103358793-103521293 GCF_055824585.1 Amblyomma mixtum
AACTCTTGAGCGCTGAGGTGCCAAATTGGGGCGGGTAACCGGTTGTCCGGTTTTCTGTGCAGCAGTCAACATGAGGCGCACTTTCCCCTTCATTAACATTCCCCGTTTGGCCACCTCTATACGCCGCCGCTCTGTGGAAACCCTCGCTGTTGGTTTGCGGGGCGCGTCACTAGCCATCGCGGAACCGTCACAGGTTAAGTCGTCGGCGTTCGCCTCATTGTCAGTTTGTGATCCAGCCTGCTCTGGCTCACTACCGTGAGAGTTTATCACGCTTACTGGGTCATGTTTGCCCTCGTTAACTACGTGCTCTGCTGGCGCTGCGAATTCTGGAGCCTTCGAACTGGTGAGGACCTGCGCAGCGTTTTCTCCAAAACTAAGGCCGTTTTCTTTGGGCAGCATATCCAAGCGAGTTGAGACAATCAAGGGATGCTGCATAGGCAGGTTTTGTGAGACGGCTGCCTCGGTCAGACGCAGCTCGAGCGGGCTCTCGATCGCGACGCGGGCAGTAAGTTGGTCGTGTTGGATACCTTTCCTATCCTTATACTGGCGGTACAGCAGGCCAGAACGGAGCTGGAAAGGTATGTTCTTCCGTGACACACCTATGTCACTTTGGTGACTCAAGTTGCGTAGAGATTGGTCTTTCTCTTGCTCAGCGGTGAACGTTTCTCTGTCCACACGAAGGAGTTCGAGACAGTCATCTGAGTGGGGCAACACTAGATTCGTATTCAGTTCCTCACCTAGCCCCAGCTCATCCCTTGCGCCTACCTCGGAAGACTCACTATAGCCTGTACTACTGTCGGTACTCTTTACCGCTGTGCTAGAGGTGAGTAAGTCCTGGGCTGGCTCGTCATTAGGTAGCGCGGAGCCGTCACGTGTAAAGTCGCCGGCGTTCGCCTCATCGCCAGTTTGCAATAAAGCCTGCTCTAGCTCATCACCGTGAGAATTTACAGGCTTCGGGCTTACAGGTTCAGGTTTGCCCTCTTCAACCACGTGCTCTGCTGGCGCCGCGACCTCACGAGCCTTCGAAATGGTAAGGACCTGCGCAGCATTGTCTCCAAAACAAAGGCCTTTTTCTTTCGGCAGCACATCCAAGCGATTTGAGCAAATCGAGGGATGCTGCTTAGGCAGGTTTTGGGAGATGGCTGCCTCGGTCAGACGCACCTCGAGCGGGCTCTCAATCGCGACGAGGGCAATGGGCAAAGATACGCAGTTTTCATTGCCGACTTTAATCTCTTTTCGCGCCGAAACCTCCTGATTTAATGTCGAATTCCTCTCGGCGCGCTTCGCCAGTAAAATTTGCAACTCCAAACGCATTAAAGCAAGTTGCTTTTCATCGGCTTCCTTAAGACGAAGACGTTCTTTTTCTATCCTGTCAGCCTCCTCCTTAGCGGCTTCCTTGCGGTAAAGGCGTTCTTTTTCAATCCTGTCAGCCTCCTTCTTAGCGGCTTCCTTGCGGCAAAGGCGTTCTTTTTCAACTCTAACGGCCTTCTCCTTGCGTTCCCTTTCAACCCTGTCGGCCTCCTCCTTAGCGTTCCTGATTCCCTCCTGAATGAGTTCCCAGGTCTCCCAAATTTTGTCACCCTCCTTAGCACCACATTCCTTAATAGCCTCAATCAGCTGCGGCTTTCTGTGACTCTTCCTGGCCTCAATACCCAGCTTTTCACACAGCAACATCAACTCTGGCTTCTTTAGCTTGCTCAAATCCATGGCAACTTCCGAACGAGGACTTTCAATACAAGCTGCTACGTGAAATGCATAAGCGAGCACGTGCAGAAAAACAATCTACAGGAAGTGATAAATTTCCAGAGTTATCAAGCCTGGCAGATTCTTAAAGAAAGTCAAGCGCTCACCACTGCTGAAGCCAGGACCAAGCGTGGAAGATCCCACCGCTGCCACCAGTTGATATATTTGTCGATGCTAGAAGCGTGTCCCACCAGGCATCGGGTCCAAGAGCACCGCCGCTGTGCCGAAGGAGGAAGGAAACGTGGGCCGGAGACGGGGAGTAGGGGAAGAGAAGGAAAAAACTGTATTCACATATTTACATTAATTACATAGAGCAGGACTGAGAATGGCTCTCAGTGGAAGGGCAACGTCTTCGTCAACCGTAGTCGACTGGAGCTAGCAGGCTTCTCTCGGCCACACTCACGGCCGAGTTAAATATCGTCCGGTTTCCCCAGATCCCTGGCTGGGGAAAAATGGTCGACGAGCACTGTCCAATCGGATGGACCGAAGGGGACCTCCTTGTTACCGCCCACGGCTGGGCAGGTGCGAGCTTGTCCACTCTGTCGCAGCTGGGTCGAAGAGAGGGGAAGATTGCTGACTCATCCAGCCCCGCGGGGAAAGGAATCTCCTGAAGTCTTTCAGCAGGGGAATGAACTTGCCTCCCCGCCGATTGCCCAGAACGCGAGTCGGGGACACAGAATTCTTCAATTATCCGCCAGCGTGACGGCGCCGCCAGGTCGCCTCCGCATTCACGGTGGTTGCTCGGACAATAGCTCCTGGGCCTCGCCTGCCTTCGTCGCCGCTGCACTCCGTTCAAGGAATTTCGCTGGGGTTTTGGCTGACAATGGCCTTTGACATCCCTGCCACACTAATCCGCTGAGGCTCGGAGGGGCATTCCAAGCTTCTCACTTCCCATGGTCGTCGCGAGGTTGTCGACCTTGGCGATTGTTCACGGTAGCGGCTTGATCGGGCCCACGTGGTCCGAAGTGGACACAGGTGTGACGGGAACACACAAAGAGAACCGTCATTTTTCATTTCTTGACTTGGTCAGTGACCCAATTTTCCTTTGTGAATAAATAACACAAAGGGAGTTAAAGGGGGGGGGGGGGGTAGAAACACAACAACGTGGTGATGTGAAAAATGTGCATTTCGAAGGTACGACAACGAATATCTAAAAAGAAATACGTATTCGCATAGCGCGACTCGTTACAATCAAATTTAACTGATTCGCAGATAACACTGCGAAACAAACGCACTTATACAAACATATAAGAAGCTGAACCTCAATCGATTACGATGCCTCAGTTTCCGGGATCGGGGTCTCGTGAAATTCATGTCACAGTGTTTTCTACGTAAGGTTAAATTCTGCAAGCAACCAAACGAACAGCCCAACTTTAAAACAAGTTCGAACTACGCCTTTCCAGTCGCAAGAAGTCCAGCCCCCGCCCCGCTCTAAAGCCAGCTCCCTGGCTAGTAGCCCCCCCCCTCCCCCCCCCCCCTTTTTTTTTAACTCGAATCATGTGGTTCTTATCTTTACTATAATATTACTGTCACTAAACACAGCTCGCAGAAATACAGAATGCGTCATATAAAACAAGCGCAGTGTCCTAATATCACGTGATTAGCACTGCAAAGCACCTTTGGCAGTGCCAGTGGTCACTGCATGCAGAGCATATCCCTGACGGCGTCCTTACAGGACTACTACGAAAGCATTGTATGGCACACTTTTAAGGTCATGTCCGCAATAAACGGCGCACCATGAGACGTCACGAGTCGACGTCATGCAAAGTCACGTGATCGGCGTAACATGACGTGATGAAAACGATGATGTCATATCATTAACGCTAACTAACGTCAATAAATTTAGCACCAATCAGCATAGCTAATAATGTCAATTAATGTTATTAGGTAACGCACATGTTAATTAGTGGCGACATGAGTGTGACGTCATGACAAGCCACGTGACAGATTACTGCAGAGTTCAGACTGCGTAGCAAGAAAGCTACATGCCCCAATCACCACCCCGTAATCCATGAAGGTATTGTTAGGATCGGCGAACACGGGACTGGGAGGAATTCCCAGCAGACATCAGTCATCGTGAAGCAAAGTTGCGGAGAGGACTGGCGACGGCGGAAGCAGCAGCGGAAGCAACGGCGGAAGCAAGGGCGACGGCATCGCACTCGAGTCTGCCCTCGGGTCGCCGGACGGAGCGGTTCTGCGAAAGGTCTCGCTGTTGCTGTTAATTGGAAGACGGCTGTGTCCTCGACAGAGGTCTCTTGTTTCGGACATCCGGCGGGGGTGTACGAGGACGTTCATCCACCTGCTGGGAGGCTGCGGGAAATTCCTTTACCACGGAGGGAAACGAACAGAAGACTTGCCGCAGTGGTCATATTGACACATCAGTGTTTGATGACATCAGTGTCTCTACCCCTTTCCATCGACCGAGCTGCGAGAGAGCATCAACACCGCCCCCTGCCGTGGGTGGTACCACCGGCGTCCACGACTGCCCACCTGGATTGGACATCGTTCTCCGAACGTGATTCCCCAGTCAGGGATCTGGGGAATACGAAGCGTATTCAACGGGATGTTGTTTTGTGAACGAGACACTCCTATCTAGACTATAAATATGTACAAATAAACCTACTGTACAGTTTCCTCTATAACGGAGTTCGACGCCGTCCTTCGGAGCCGAGACCTGCGGGGCTGAACGAGTTAGAGAACCTAAGGGTTCCTCAGTCTCCAACACCATACACGTTTGGCACTTTTTTTCATAGACAGGCTATAGACTGTGAATGAGGCAAATATTTTTAGGAAGGCAGTAGAATCTATAAGAAGTCTGTAGCCAGTCTGTATGGGCCATTCTTATAAGGGAAATGTGTTGTCTCTGTTGTAAAGGCATTTAGACTCCATCTAAATCCCGACGAGAATCGAACACGCGTGAACTTAACGTTCAGAACGAGGGTGGTGGTGGTGGTGAAAACATTTATTAAATCATAGGGAGAGGTGTTGGGGGTCGTGACCTGAAGGGTCACGCCCTTACAACCACTAGGTGGGATGCCTAGACAGGTACCCCATTGGCGTTTGCCGCAGCCCGGGCGCGCTGCGTTAAGGCCCTTTGGGCCTCGAGGGTGCAGCAACCGGACAGGGTCGCCTCCCAGTCCTCTCGGGTGGGGTTTGGGATAGGGGGTAGGGATGGGTTCTGCTGGCAGGCCCACACCATGTGGTAGCTGTCAGACACCTCCGCACAGTGTGAGCACCGCCCGTCGAATTGAGGATCGAAATGTTGCAGAGTTGCCGGGCACAACATCGTGTTGGTGAGCAGGCGCAGGAGTACCCGCTCGTTGACCTTTCCCAGCCCTTTGTACGGGGTGGGAAGAGTTTAGTGCGTGGATTTTTAATACTCGCATATTTCCTTAAAAGTGTAGATCGGATTGAAATCAGTGTCCTGGTCGGCGTCGGGTCCCGTGGGAAATGCCCGGAGAGAGAGCGCGCGGGCGGCGGCGCCGGCTGCCTCATTTCCGTGGACGCCTTGGTGACCTGGAGCCCAAACGAGAGATCCGGTGCGCGGGATCCGAGTCTCGGCTACAATTTTGGTAAATGCGATAAGCTAGGGGAGTAATACCCCTGCCACACGGCAAATTTAATGTCATTCCCATCGAATGACATTCGTTCAAAACGACATTAGTTTGCTGCCACACGAGAAAATCTAATGTCATTCGATGAAAACGACATTAGGTATCGAATGAGTTCCCTGAACACATTCGCCTGCGACGTCCGAGCTAATGTGTTCCCTCGACACCAGAGACTTGGTGAGAATATACACCGAAAAACACGATTACAAAAACGTCACAAGCACTGTAATATTTCCGCGTCCCTACGATTGTGCTGTCGTTCATTTATGTATATAAAAATGCCAAATAGAATTGGAAAAAAATAAAACTCACTCTCGCTACCAGCCTTGCGTGGTTAACATTCACAACATGGCGACGCCCAGCTCGCCCGCTTCGGGCGGAATACTGCGTCGCCGCTGCATTTTTCGAAGCGATAGCTTGCTCTAAACGGTTGTATTCGCTTTTATTTTGTGCATTCTCATCCCTCCGTAACAATATAGGTTTGAAATATCAGTCGCTTTTGAGATAAATTTCAGAATTTCTTGATGCTAGGCTTAACTATGTACGGCGTACACTGTCGTCATAGCAACGACCCCGAGCGAAGTATTTCTCCAACTTTGCACTAGAATCTACATTTTCATTTCATCCAATTGATTTACATTAAAAAAAACAAAGCCTTCGAATGCATTCATTGCTGCCGTTAATAAAAGAGAAAAACGTTTTTTCGGCACTCAGTTCAGGAGGTTTGACTTGCTATCGTCTAGATGGCGCCACAGTATGTTATGCTTCTCGCGCGCTACGCTAGTCACACCCAACCACCGTGCTCCCTACTAAAACTGTTGTGAGGACGGGCGGCAGTGCGAGCCAGGTGCGCCCGTAGCATGCGCAAAGCTTTTGCAGACGCACAGCTAATACTGTCTAATTTCACCATAGAGAGCATTTCACAATATGACGTCCGCCATTTGCCTGCCGCCGCTGGCTGAGGTTTGGCTTGGCTTGAACTTGTGGTGGATAGCAGTGATCAACACGTTATTGAAATCAACGTTTTTAGATCCCTCGCACAGAGCGCCTATCTAAATACGTTGATTAAAATGAGGATGAAGATTTTAGAATCGGTTTCCATTAGCAAAGCAATACTTTTTGCATCGTACTGAAGCATACATCGAAATTTTTGTATGCTGTACTCACTGTACTCTTTTTCCATCGCAATCGCCATCATTTTCAAATGACATTAGTTTTTGCCGTGTAGCAGCGCGTAGAAAAAATGACATTAAGTCGAACGAATGTCATTCGATGGGAATGACATTAAATTTGCCGTGTGGCAGGGGTATTACCCACCCTTGCGTGACATTCAGGCAAGCCCCTCAACGAGGCCGCCGCTCCGTAAATCAGCGCGGTGCAAAAGAAGGTTTCCTATCCGAAGATAATATGTTTTGGCAAGTTGGTGATTCATTACTTGAGAAGAAAAAAAAAACGGCGCTGGAAAGACGACGAGACACGGACAAGCGCTTGCCCGCGTCGCACCATCATTCTTCCCGTCTTTATTTGAGCGCTCTTTTCTTCGCCACGATCAGCTGTCGATTTCTGCGAAGCTGGCAGTCAACAAATACTACAGCGCTGTCCGGGTATATAAATGCCGGAATGCATGGAGCGTTTTTTATGCGGCTGCAAGTCGGCGATGTTCGCCCTACGGCGCGCAATCGACGCCCGGCGTCGAGAAAAACGCCCGCAGCCGCCGATCTGGTTCCGCCAGATATTGACGCGCTGCGGCCGGTGAGACCGGAAGCGGAAGCTGAAGCTAGCCAATAGCAGCGCAGAAAGCCCGTTCTTGCGGTTTGGCTGTCTCTGCCTGCCGTCACCATGCATGGCCGCTATGGCCGACGAGCTACGCAGTGATTTTGGCACGGAAATGTTGTTATCGTGAAAATAAACGCTACATCAGACATGAAATGTCGCTTTTTTTTTAGAGATAACACGGCCGAATCTTGGATATAAATGCCTGCATTCATTCCTGGATCGAATGTGTCGAAGAAAACCGCAGCTGGTGGTGTACGCGGCCGAGCGGGTGTACAAAGGTACGCGACGTATACATTCGAGCACGCAGATTCTTGTATACTTACGCACGCGTGCTAAAGCGAGTATACTGGGGTGTCGAAGTGAACACTTTCGTGATTTTAACAGAGGAGTCAGCGTCGCTGCTCTCACAGACCTAACTGCTCAGTGGTATTTGCCACCCGTTGATCATAACTGCTTTCGCGTCGAGGGATACGCCGCCGCCGCTTCTCCGCTCCGTGTATCTCCAGCCGGGCGTCGCGCCGCCACGACGTATTATGCCCCGCGAATATCGTCGGAAAAAACGTCGCCTGTATCCCGGGCTCAAGACTGTCATAATCAACGCCTCCAAACCTTCATTAAAACTCTATTAGCTTTCCATTGAGTCCTAATCAATGCTTCAGAATCTTCGCTGAAACTCTATGGGCTTTCTACCGAGTCATATTGACTTTTTGTAAAGAGCGCACTGAAACTCTAAGAAAGTTTCGCGAATAAAACCGTAAGCCCATCATGGCAGTATACGACGCAGAGCACTAAGCCAACAGGAAATCACGTTCGATTCGCTCGCTCCGCCGACACTGCACGCAACTAGCTACGTTGCGACACGACATTCACTGTCCGACCGCGCAGCGCCGGCACAGCAGGCAATGCAATAAAACCGTACACTGCTTGAACAACACTGCGCCAAATCACACACACACGTGCCACACTGTGAGGCAACTATATGCGGCAATGCCGCAGACACATCACTCCAGAGCCGCGCAGGAGGAAAACAAAAAGAATGACGGATGCGCACGCGCCGAGCTATTTAAAAAAACTCCACAGGGGTTAGGAAAGAAAACAAATAGCAAAGAAAAAACTGAAGGGAGCGACAGCCAGCCGGGAAAAGTTGTTTATGCGTAACGGGAAAAAACGTTTATAGCCAGTGGCTCTCCCCTTCCTGACCGCTTGAAAGATGGTGTCCGTACGGAGCCGATTGCCCAAGCCCTTGGCGTGGTTTTTGTTGCCAGTTGTATACTTTTTTTTTAATTTTCTGTTCAGCCTTTCCGCCGCGGCCATCCTCATCGCTCTATAACCTCCCTCCGCACCCTGGCTGCCGAGAGAAAAAATAGCCACGGGGCGATAGCAGTGCTTACAGCGTTCGAAAACCAGAGGGAGCTAATAACAACACAACACGGCGCGTTGTTAGCATCTGGTACACGCGTACGTTTTCTACGTATACACGGCTTTTGCATTACTTGCGGTATCGCCTTCTAAGCCGCCAAAAAATATGCAGACGTACTAACGGGGTCAAAAGTGGTATACCCCACGCGGCGGGAGCCGGAGCAACGGAAAACTGCGGCATTGTGGCGAGCTAAAGCACGAAAATTGAAACGAGCCAAGCGACATGCCTGCTGATAATAAAGGTCACGCACTGGCTGTCTCGATCCCAGATGCCGCCTGCAGATGGCGTTGCAACGCAGTTTTCCGTTGCTCCGGCTCCCTCCGCGTGGAGTATACCACTTTTGTCCCCGATAGTACATGCCCTTATAAAAATGGTCTATAGACAGCCTATAGACTTCTTATACACTCTACTGCTTTCATATAGATATTTATTTGCGTCTCTTTATAGTCTATAGACAAAAGTCTACTAAAAGTGTACGGCCATAAATCTATAGATTATCTACAGACTGTCTATAGCATTTGTATTGCCTAAAGAGTTCTCTAGGATTTGTCTATAGAGAGTATATAGACAGAAGTCCATGGACAGTCTATAGACTGTAAAAAATTTTTTTTGTAACGCTGGCATGAATACACGGACTACACAACGTAGAGATGGCGCCACATATATATGCTAAGCAACCAGAGAATAATTTATGTTGGATAACGTCCGCCACGCGCTTGCAAAGAGATTTCTTGCAACAGGGCAGACAACTGAACGAGTTCGTAAACGTTCACAGTGGAATACTTGAGCGCTTGAAGTATTGCTTAATGATGCGATTTCTTCCTTCAACTCCAGAGCAGGTCGGGGGAGGGGGGCGTGCTTTTTTTCAATTTCAGCTCAATCAGAATGCGTTCTACACTGCGCGGAAGTGAGTGCAACAGCTCGAGAACAATGATGCGCCTTATTCAAGCCTGCTGGAACAGGCTGCATAGATGTAGATTTTTGCATTGCACATCTCTCTCTCTCTCGCTCCATATTGTGCACAGTTTGGAGGAGTTGAAGGCGCAGAAAGAGGATCAGACAGGAACGTCTGAACAACAACTGAGCTGTCAGCACCGCGCTGGCTCCGCCTGGCTTCCTCGTCGAAATTTCGTAAGACAGTGCACGGAAAGTTAGTAGAGGGTCCATTCACCAGGCACTTAAAATGTCAATAAACGATCCATAGACTGTCTATTGATATTTCTCTAACAGCCTGGTCATACTACAATGCGCAACAGTACATAGAAAAGAGGTTAACAACGAAAACGTCCAACAAAAGGTTCGAGCAGCATCCCGCCAAAGGAAGCGTCATGTGCAGCGAGACCTGTCAGCGGACGCGCCGACGCACCGAAACTTAATTCCTCTAACGCGCACAATATGATCACGCAATAATGGCCGAGTCTGGAGAGAAGCGCCGCCCCTCACGAGCATTTCTGTCCCACTCCGGTTCCCGTTTCCATGACAACCGCGCACTCCAGTCCCTTCTTTACTTCAATCGCGCCGTTTTATTGCGACAGTGTTAGACATATATCATGCGATTTCGAATCCCGCGTTAGTCGCAAATGCCGCTGATTGGTCGAGACGGCGACGACGTCACAAGGTCACGTGACAACGACGCGGAAATTATGAATTAAAAACCAAAGGGGGGGGGGGGGGGGGGGGGACCGCGCTCCCGGGAAAAGGAAAGACAAGCAGGTTGGAACAGGATTCCGGCGGATTCATTAAGCGCATGATTACGTGTGCAGATAAAGATACGACGACAGTGACAGCACTGAGCATGCGGCGACAGAACTGACACATAAACACGTAGCAGCAAGGTTCCTTCTTATGCTGTCGGACTCCACTCTTGTGTTTTAGGCGTCCTCCAAAATTTTTTTAGCTCTGAAACAAGGCTTCCTTGTCCATGCACAGCGTCACGAGGCATCGCCCAGTCGCATGCGCGGCTTTCCTGACGTCAGAAGCGGATCCCAATTCGCGGCAGGAACTCGTAAACGCCTAGCGTTGATGTCGGACGGCGAAATGCGCGGTCAATGCACGGCAAACAGGCCTGAAGGCCAGGTTCAGCCTGGAGGTTCACGGTCGCCTACCGTTTAATGTCACGCTGTTCCTTCAAGGTTTGCCGGAGAACGCCAATGACTCAAGACAGCGAAAACAAAACTAAGGTTCGGCGCCTTTCACCTCTACGATTTCCAATGGACAACAAGTCACACAACGGGACAAACGCCAACGCTATAACAGCCTCGACGTACACACAAAAGAAAGAAAGAAGGAAGGAAGGAAAGAAAGAAAGAAGGAAAAGGAAAGAGAAGAAGGAAAAGGGAAGAAAAGAAGGAAAAGGAAAGAAAATAAGAGAAAGAAAGAAAGAAAGAAAGAAAGGAAGAAAGAAAGAAAGAAAGAAAGAGAGAAAGAAAGAAAGGAAGAAAGAATCAACGCGAACCGCGAAAAACATGGCTCTCGCACAGCAAAAAAACAACAGCCTGCCTCCGGCCCGTGAGAAAAGTCGCGTCAACCATACGTGCAGGACCGTCTCATTCCCACAGGCGATCAGTCTCCGCGAATCGCCGTCAATTAACGGGTTCCCACAAGCCGACGTGGACACGAATTGCCCGCGGCACAGAGAAAAACACACGAAGGCGGTGACAGCGCGAATATGTATGAAGAGAACTGACGAGAAGCTGGCAAACGTCCCCCCCCCCCCCCCCCCCCCCCCTTACCCTTCCATGCCACCCCGATACGCGCGGTCAACGCCGGGGCCAAAAACACATGCACTCGCCGGGGAAATCGGCCGGGGAAGACCACGGACCACAGCCATTAACGGAGAGAGCGAGGGCTTATTACGTGCGCTCGCTGCTTTTTGCAGCGTTCGCGAGGGCCAGGTATACAGGTTCGTCGAACGCCCCGAATCGCTCTCATCACACTGCAGCGAAAATGACGGTGATTCGCCAATACAACGATGCCGAAAGGAGCTACGAAAGAAAGGGACTGCGAACAACAAGAAGGACGCGATGACGATCTTTTCGACCCTCGCAGAAAAACTCGCGCTGACAATCGGCAGAACCTTCGCGTATTACTACGATTTGTAAGAACAAACTCAACAGAACCTCAAAGGCGAAAAAGCACCGCAGCACGTGAAACTTCTAGCTTACAAAACCCTTATTAGACCTAAACTCGAGTACGCCAGTCCCATCTGGAACCCACACCAAATATGCCTAACAAATGCACTCGAATCAGTTCAAAACCGCGCCATTCGCTTCGTTCATTCTGCATATTCATATACGATCAGCGTTCCATCTCTAAAGAATACTTCCGGTCTCGAAAGCCTTGAAACTCGCCGTCGCGTTGCCTGCATGTGTTTGCTCCACAAGTTTTTCCATAGCACTCTGAATCAAACACCTTACATTTCTCACCCGACCCGCATATCTCACCGCACTGCACACCCGTTTCAGATCGCCCGGCCTCTATCGCGTACTGCAACTTTTTTCGGCATCCTTTTTTTCCCCGCACCATTGTTGACCGGAATGCCCTCCCCGCCGATGTTGCCGCCATCACGTGCCCATCTTCATTCTTATCCGCTGTAACCACTTGTATCATACTGCAATAACATGTATTTATTATTGTTCAATATATTAACCCACCCCTTATGTAATACCCCTGAAGGGGGTCTTTAAGGTGAATAAAGTGAAGTGAAGTGACGGTTCCTTTTTATTTTTATTTGAAATACTGCCGACCATGCATAGTCCTAACAGGAGGGGCACATTCAAACGTTTTGCAATACAAGAAATGACAAGCATATGCATAGAGAAAAAAAATAAGTCAGACAATCAATCAGAATTGAAGATATAGACAGGCATCGCAACACTAAACAAACCAAACTCATGAAATAAAGAGATGACGTTCCAACTCTGCTACAAAATTGCTGGACAGAAAAATATGAGAAGGTAATGCATTCCATTCGGATACAGTTTTAGGGAAGTAACTATATTTAAATGTGTTTGTGCGGGCGAAAATTGGTGCTAGTGAGTGTTCCTGCGTATGTCTGCTTCTTCTCGTACAAAGAGCTTTGACGCAGTTAGGCAACTTCATTTTTATTTTTCCTTGCAGGCAGTGATGAACCAAGACGAGGCGACTAACCTTCCTTCGGGATTCTAGAGTGTGAACATTGTGTTGCTTCATAAGCGTAGATGGTGAATCGTGTCTTCTATATTTAACAAATATAAATGTAAACATAAATATAAATATAAATTTTTAAGCCGATATACTGCCGAAACAGTACACGCGTACGCGGATGGTTAAAAACGACATACCTACACTTGTTTCTGTTGCGAAAGCAACACTACGCGAGTAGCCGAGCCATTTCGCGGAGCTGACGAACGGCCATACTGTGCATGCGCGAGGAGCAGTGACGTCACAAGGCGCACAGCTGGCGCGCCGCCGCCGCCGCTGCGCGGGTTAGGGTGCCTCGATGCGCGCGCGCCCTGCGCGCATCGAGGCACCCTATAGCGCGGGTGACTCGCCGCGCTCGCCAGTTGCGCATGCGCAGTAGCGGCGCATAGCTAGCGTGCCGGTGCCGCCGCCGCTGCCGCGCGCTCTCCATCGCCTCTCTCTCTCCTCGTTGCTTTCGCAATCCTCCAGGTTTAACCAGAGCTAAACCACTGCCAGTTTTCTTTGTTTTTCCGCTAATTATTTCTCTTACATCACCTGCGCTTCACTTCTAGAAAGTAATTACCTATTACTGTCCTTCATAGCCTTTCTAATGAGTATCTATTGATTAGAAAACTGCATAGACTTACGTTATAGCCGTAAGACTTGCGCCCACGTGGTGGAAACTAATCAGTTCGTACTCCCTCAATTCAAATTTACTCCACCATAAAGGACTCCCATAAACCAAAAAAGAGTATACACAGAAACGTGGGCTTCTTTTCAACACCCTCAGCAAGCGTTAACGAAGCCGTCGGTGGGCCTCGGTACAAGCATCACTTCGCGGTTACAGGTGACAGCGTAACCCTACCACGCTCACTCAATGGTCAGCAGTGGAAGGATTTCAGCGTGCCGTGCATTCGACCCATTAGTGATGAGGTGCGCACCGCGGTGCAGCTGCGGACGGATGCGCGCACAGCTGCGAAGAAAGCTCCTCCATGTCTCACTTCCCCGCAAGGTCCACAGCCCATTCGAACTATATACAGGTCGAATCGCAGCTCCGTAAGTTCAGACTGTCAGAAAACAATTACGAGAAGTTAAACTTTTGACAACAGATCATCTGTTATGCACACTCTTTCGGTTACGTTTACCGCCCCGTTGGGACTAATGGAAGTACTCGTAGAAGCAGTTTTATACAGTCCAGTGTCAGTTCGTACGGAATTCGAAAATATGCTGTGCCGCAGAAATATCTGGGACACATGGGCGTCCGGATTGGGGGGGGGGGGGGGGGGGGGGGGCAAGGAGGATTCGAACGATAGAACGATGGGAGGGGGATCGAACAATGGGAACGATGGGATTCGAACCACCATCCTTCCGTTCCGCAGCCGATCCAGCGTGCTAATCGCCACGTTACTTCCTGCCAACGCATATGTGGTTCTCTCTGTCTAGGACGCTGGAGAGTGTTTGCAGAAAGGCGTCGAATCAGACGGATGCCTCCCAAGCGCCCTCTGGTGTCTCCAGTATTTAAGATTCACAAACAACTGTGTACTAAGTTAACATCTTAACCACACATACGTGACACAAGCAGCAGCACCGCGCTAAAGGCTTTTGCCTCACCACACTTCAGGTAAACAAAGTGGACCTCTGAATTTTTTTATGTCAAGAGCCGATAAGAATGGGCGGCTCCAAGCGCGTGCGCGGAAAGAGCAGTTAGCCTTGGTTAGTGCGCATCTACCCAAACACTCTCTCTGCGCAGTGTTTGGGTAGATGCGCACCTCCTACTTCTTTGAGCGAGCGCTTGTCCTACGTCGTTCTTCAGCTGTGTGTGTGTGTTTTTCGGCGCTACAATTTTTTCTTTCTCGAGTAAACACATTTGTATTTCTAATGAGCTAAAGCATGTTTTTCTACCCCAAGCGAGATAATCGCCGCGATCGCGTAAACATTGTGAAAAACATTGTGAAAAGCGTGGGACCCCAGCCTCATAACAAACGCCCTTCGTGCGGGGGACCTTTGGAGCACTAGCAAAAAAGCTTAGCCCTAACTGGCGGCGACAACACGAATCTCGGCCGCGTCCCTGGTCCTTAGGGAACAAACCACACACATAAAGCGTCTCCTAATCCCGGTGAGAACGGCGTGTCGCTAAGCCGTGAAAAAGAAAAGGCCGTCCTGTCAACGAGCGCGGGGCGTTCCGGGAGCGGCCAGCTAAGCCCCTCGTACGCAGCGCTTTGAAGCACCGTATAATGACGCGTATATGCCCCCTAGTTTTTTTTTACGCCCACAGGCGGTACTCCTAACTTTCTCCGGAACAAAGGACGTTGGCATAGAGTTTAGCGAAAGAAAACTCCCCTCTTTCGCCTGCTGGCCAAGGGAGAAAACTCCCCGAAAACTCCCCTCTTTCGCCTGCTGGCCAAGGGAGAAAAATCCTTTCGCCTGCTGGCCAAGGGAGTAAAACCACCCAAAACTCCCCCTTTCGCCTGCTGGCCACGGGAGTAAAACCACCCAAAACTCCCTCTTTCGCCTGCTGGCCACGGGAGCAAATAACCCGTGGTGTGGGACGAGGGAGTGAAGCCCTCTCGAGAACGAGCCCAGTGTTGCCACTGACCCTTGTCTGCCAGTGGGTATTCTCAGTAGGGGAGAGGGCACTACACCGATATCGCTGTCGCTGCCTTCTCGTCCCGGGAAAGGACTTCAATGGATGTGATATTTATCACAAAAACAAAAAGTGAGTAAATAAGCATTGGTTGGTTGGTTGGTTGGTTTATGGGGTTTAACGTCCCAAAGTGACTAAGGCTATGAGAGACGCCGTAGCATTGAACCGAAACGCACACCGGTTATATAGGTATCCACCTGTGAATAGCACTTTCGCGGAGAAGCTCTATGTGTCCACGTGACCCTTGTTTGCCACTGGATATTATCACTGGGAGACGGGGATATCGCTCCGGCTGCCTTCTCGCCCCGGGAAAGGGATTTCAATAGAGACGACACCTCCGCACCAAGTAGAGCAAAAAAGAAAAGCACCGAACCGAAACGGACACCGATTATACGCACCCAAACTCTAACAGAAAAGAGTGAGAAAGGAGTAACCTGTCGTCTAGCGTACACCCTGGAGTGCGCTAGAGGCCAGGTTTACTCCCTTTTTATTCCCATATCGGCGTATTAACGTTCAGAGTGCACCCGTGGATGGACAGTCCCGGATCTGAAGCAGGAAAGTCAAGTGCTGCTTACAGAAAGACGACAGCGCTTATACGCGCGATAACACGGTACGTGAGCGCGTCCGACAGCTGCTTTGGCGAGAAGCCCGACGCGCTGTCAATACACAACATCGAAGACCTTGCGGTCCACGCAACACACTCGCGAACATTCCATACGTCGGCTTCGCGGAAAGGGGAGTTTCGCGCCGAGCGGTGCTCGCTTATACTAACGCACACTGCATGCGACGCGTCGACGGCGTTGCGGTTCGGTGGGAAGCGAGCTACCGCGCACACAGATGCCAATCGCTGAGCGCCTCACTTTGTTCTTGTACGCTCGGCGTAAACTTTGTCAGGAAGGAGGACCACGTGTAGATGTTAGGATGTACACCTTGTGCCAGGGGCATGCATCGAGCGGAGACAAGATTACACCCTTTCTGTGCGCACCCTTCGTGGACGGTGTGATTACCAAACCCCACCAGGTTTACTGCTATAGGCTCAGCATTGAGAGTTCTGAGAGGAGCCTTGGGATTTCCCGGCTCTCGGGAGGTGAAGGGGATAATTTCGCTCCCTTCCGTGAGATTTGGAGCGCTGTCGACGCAAAACGAGTGCCACGGCACAAACAAGAAGCAAACCTGGTAGCCCGTATACTTTCGAAAAAAGCTCTGCGTGGAAACAGCTCAATACAGAACCGCTAGCGGCACGCTAAACGAACAAAGAAGGCATGTCCTTCAATTCCCCCAAACCGTTTTGTACTGTCTCGTCCCAGTTCTGAGAATTTCCCTCCTTCGTTGTCCTGTACGCCTCCTCTCTACTAGTACGATCTGAGATGTTTTCGCCCCACTGCGATTCTGTTCCGAGATATAGATGGGTCATGCCACTTCATCGGCACCTGAAGTCGCTTTGTGGTACTCAACCGGGGCTGACACCTTCGCCATTGCACGCTGTGTGCCACTGCGAGCACCGCATTGATGCTTCTTCGCATTCCATAGTTCAATCTGAAATCATAGTTTCGTGCAGTCAAGGAATGTACACGGGCGAAGCGGAAAATTTCTCTACTTTTTAATGGCAACATGGAGATGTTTGCGCGTTATTGCACCTAATGCTACACAATTTATACGTTTGTATACACCCATACTGACTATCTAAATCCCACACGAGACCACAGAGAATTTGTGAGAGTCGTCGTTCAGCGTCCAAACTTTACAGCTTCGAGTCCACTGCGAACAAGTTGAGACGGAGTTAACGATGGCTTGCACGTGACATCATAACGAACCACGGGTCCCATAGTTCTTTTTCCAAGCGGATGGCGGTGAGCGGGTCATAAGAAAAAAACGCTCAAGTTTTTCCTACCTCTACTGTATCTAACATGGCGACCACTATACGACGTTAGTACACGGGAGTGTGGTCATAGGCCGACTATACAAGTACACAAGAAAGGGGAAACTGCTCTCGGACTCTTTAAAGGTGAGTGGCTGGAGATGTTTGCGTGGTAATGCACCTCGCATGCTAATTGCTCTAAGTGCGTCCGCATAGAATGTGCAGCCGTAAACGCTGTTTGTCCTGTTCAAGGGAAAAAAAGAAAGCCCGCCGAGGCAGATCGCGAAAGACGATTACGCGCAAAGAAGTCCGAGGAACGGAGGGCTTGCACACACAGGTAGACGGTTTCAAAACACTGCAAACACTCGGCTGCGGTGTCAGCAACGCTAAGACTGGCTGCACCAGCCATTACACGAGGAAAGAGTAGCGGGGCGTTTCTGCATTGCTCCGAAAAAGACAGTGCCGGCGGCGACGGCGGGGGAGGAATGCTTCAGTGTGCAAAGCGTTCCGCTATTGCGAAGCCCAGTCCTGCAATTTCCCAGGCGACGAAAAGGGTGGGGGGGGGGGGGGGGGGGGGGGGGGGGGGGGGGGGGGAGTTCAGGACCTCAACCAATTTGTCGTAACCAGCTCCTGTATTGCCGAGATGTAAGAAAAAGACTAACGTATGTAAATTTATGATTACTGCATAAACAGAATGAGCAAATCACGCCAATTTCTAAACCTCTAAAAGTTACGAAGCTGTGCATACATACTCATGAACATGCGAAGTTTAAGTTATGCTACACCATATTCAAGATAAGCTGCACCCCATTCGAGACAAGCTGCACCCCATTCGAGACAAGCTGCACCCCATTCGAGACAAGCTGCACCCCATTCGAGACAAGCTGCACCCCATTCGAGACAAGCTGCACCCCCTGCAAGTTTTGTAGCACCCCATTCAAGCTTTGCAGTACACCATTCAAGCTGTGCTGCACCACATTCATGGTACGCTGCATGACTACCAAGCTATGCTGCACCACATCCAATGTATTGCTACCCCATCAAGCTACAGTGAAGGCAAAATGAATTGCTACAACGACTCCCAGCTGCTACTGCTATATACCTCTACAAGCTACTGCTACATCAGCTGCTGATGTAGCAGTATATGGCCGAACTTTTAACTATTTTCGCTTGATGTTGGAAAGAATGGCCTCAGTAACTGCGTCCCACGCCACTTAAAGATGTCACTTGCACTCTCGAGAAAAACTGGAAAAATGCAGCTTGCGCAAGGAAATACAGCAAGGAATCTTCCAGCCCCGCATTGAGTTAATCAACTTAAACGCCCACATTTTCCTATCAGGAGTTGACATGCAAAAGCAAATCGAGTCACGTACCCATCTCACTGGTTCCTGCATCCCGGCCTAATTGCAGGCGAAACGCGGCCGCTGCAGACGCATCTCAACTTGCTGAAGCCGGAAAATACACCCTAGCGTTAAAAAAGAAACTTTTCACTGCTCGTTTCGGTCGAAAATTTCCGCGCACGAAAGAGGGAAGAGGCGGTCAAGACTATAGTACGAATAAACGCGAGGGAAAAGCAGCGCGCGACATACTCCGCCCGCCGCCGCGCCCATACACCTCGGCTTCCAACGAAATTTCACCACGAACTAGTGCGCGCACGCCACGAGGCCTCTATTCCGTTCGCAGTCGCCACCGTCTCGCACTGTTACACATACACACACACACACTCTGCCTCGAGAACTTCTCACGGCTCGGAAAGTTGTACAGCGCATACACCGTCGACGTCTCGGGGTGCGCCGAGTTGGTTGGAATAAAACATGAACTTTTTTTTTCTTTTTTTCTGGCCGGGCAATACACACGTAAGCAGCTACAGTGTGTGCGCGGCAGTGTTCCCGTGATACCAGCGGTAAGTGCGCAAAGTAGCTCCCGTTGCCCCACTCACGCGTACCTGTAAAGCTCCAGCCACCCTACCCCCCCACTTCTCGCACCATAGCAGGATGACGAGGAGGAGGGGATTTCCCCGCATGTATTTCGGAACAACACCCGCCCGACGGTTACCATTTGCATAACGCTAATCGCGGCGCCCAGCCCCGCAAAACAACACGCCCTGTCACGTACATGCACGCACGCACACGCATGCACGCACCAGCCGCAGCATATAGGGTGCGTGCGGTGAGCACTGCAGAACCGGCGATGCGAGACGCAACACTCTTCTCCGCAAAGACTAACATTCGCAAAGAAAGCACAAAGCATAGAAAGCCCGGGGGCCGCTATGGGCAAAGCACTACTAAAACAAGGTGGGAGAGAGAGAGAGAGAAAGAGAGAGGGAAGGAGAGGGGGATTTCTTCCTCTGCGGCGTCAGAATGCGGCACCCAATAACATTCCACGCATCACGCATGCGCAGTGAAGAGAGAAAGGCGCGTGTGGAAATGAGATAACGGCCGCCAAAAACAACTCCACCTTTGAAGTATAACGACCATGGCGTAGATGGAAGGCACGGCATCGGGACAGCAAGAAAGAAAGAAAGAAAGAAAGAAAGAAAGAAAGAAAGAAAGAAAGAAAGAAGGAAAGAAAGAAAGAAAGAAAGAAAGTAAGAAAGAAGGAAAGAAAGGCGTTATCGCTCCGAACGCGGCTCAACGCTCATCGCGATGCAACACTGCCGCCTTATAAATGGATGGCGGCAGAATGGCGAGGTCTCCGGCAGAAGGAGGGAGCCACGGCTGCTATGTAAGCGGATGCGCACCGCGAATGCCAAAGTGTATATAGAATATATAAGCCGCTGGGCGTAGCCGCCACTCTCCGATAAAAAGAAAAAGAAGAGTAACAAAACGGGTCTCGCGGCTTGAAAGGCACAACAGACGAGCGACCGCAAGGGAAGGGGAGCGGAAAGCATGCAAAGATGCGAGTCAGGTTCAGATGCACTACGCAGTCCGATAAGGGGTTTTAAAGAAATGGCTTCTCAGATTTTCCGGCCTTCCCCGGTGGGACGAAGTGACGTATAGCTCTTTGTCATTACAAGTGAAATTATTATGTGGCTCTGTCACGCAAGCAAAAAGTGTGCGCAAATTTGTCTGCACGATTACGTCGTTCTCTGCGTCGTGTGCGAAAGCGTGATTGTGACAGACCATGGACGTCGATATAGTACATGGACGTCAGAACAGCCAAGGACGTCGATATAGTATACGTGGACGTTTCGCTTCGCACTGCTCCAATGCGGGTGGCCGCAGTGATTTCAAGCTTTTTTCATCAATCCAGACCAATTTCAGCTTGTTCTCGACGTCCCTTAAAAAGAGCCCACTCCGTGCACGCCGTAGTGACTCTTCGGTCTAGGTCATATGGACCAACTCGGTTTACCTGAACGCAGCCATATAGCAGCAAAAGAAAAAAGAAAGGCGGCAGGTTTAGCGTGGTAAGGCCAAATGCAATCAGGTGCGTTAGCACATCGGTCTTCGCTTCGGTTTCAGTTCCAGACTCGGTTTTCAAGTTCAAGCAGGCTTCAGACAGAATTCGGCGAAATCGCGTTTCTAAGCTCCGCCTTTAGTATGCGTTAGCGTTAATGCCCGCATATGCGGAATTAGTCTCTACTGTACACTCATAGATCCCTGGGAGTCCTCATACCCCTCCTGGCGCAGTGGTGCAGCGGTTTAAGCGATGCGCCACTGCCCTGCGATGGCAGGTGCGGCCACCGCTGGGGCTTGTGTGGCCCAGATTGCTCTTCCCGAACAACCTCAAAGTCACGGAGAGAGGCTTCGGACAAACAAACATTTGACAAAATCTCAGATTGGGGGGTTGCATGAACATATAACACCCACCCTCCTAACACGTTCCTAAGGGTGCTACTATACATGTCACTCTGCAGGTACAACCGTGCTATATTTAGCGCTGTCATGGCCACCAACAACCAGGCCAAAACGGCTGCAGAACAAACTCGTCACCCACGAGTGACCTGTAGTTAATATTCATGTCCTGTTTATGCCCTGTGAATGTCCTATTTGTGCCCTGTTTATGCTCTGTTCATGTCCTGTCAATGTCCTATTCATGTCCTATTCGTGCCCTGTTTATGCTCTGTTCATGTCCCATCCATGCCCTGTTAATGTTCTATTCATGTCCTGTTAACGTCCTATTCACGTCCGGTTCATGTCATACGTAGGGTATAGAACAAACACGCCCCCGCTCTACAGACTTCAGTCCGCAGTGCTATTTTAAGCAGTCGAGTGGTGGTGAACTCTAGGCACAGGCTGAAAGTCACTATAGGTGCGTCAGCTTAAGCAGCTGAAAAGCAAAGCTGTCGAAATCCAGCTCGCACGCCTATTCGCCCATCTTCCCACAAGCGGATTAAAAAACACGCAGCGAAATTCCGGAAGCCACATTCTCGCGACCCCGAAAAGACAGCGTCACTCACCCAACGACGGAGTTGCTAGCGGGCGCTTTCAGAAATACCCAGTGAGCGCTAACGAAAACCATGGCACAAATGAACGAAGGTCACTAAAACCCTCTCGAAGAGAACCGCGAGGCCGCGCAAGTTGAACACAAAGGCCAAGCCTTGCGGCAAACAGCGATGGAGTCTGTCGTCAACTACTTCACCACGAGAGGATTAGTGAAACGCAACGCCAGCGGAGACATCGAGAAAGTGCACCTCCCCAACTTCCAACGACGTCACGGTTGTGCACAACACATCCTTAGGGGATACACTAGTAAATAACGGTACTCAGGGCACAAACGCGTTCCGTCGACCCGTCATCAAAACAGAGCTCGTTGCATCCCTCTACAGCGCCTCCGGCGACAACTATAGGGGGCGTGCCGATCGTACAGGCCCCGGCCGCGACCTGGCCGCATTCGGCGCGGGGGGGGGGGGGGGGGGGGGGGGCTATAGTGACGTCATCGGCGCGAAAACGACACACGACGGGAAACACCCAAGGCCGCACTGGCGCGCAATTAATGGGTGCCCTGATGCAGCGTACCGAAAGCAAATGGCGGGCCGCGACGAGGCCGATATCTGGCGCCGATCGGTTTGGAGCAAAAACAAAAACAAAGAACGGAACCTATCGCGGCACACTGGAGGTACCTTAGAAGGTAGCCGGGATCATTACGGAACCTTGAGGCCTCAAGGAGTTAATTGCCCCCAAGACAAACACAGAATGCGGGGTGCTTAGTGTTTGGAGAACACACACGCAAACAAACCCAGTGCGGTCGGAGTATCAATTAGAAGGGGGTGGAGGGGTGACAAAAGAAAGGTACGAGGCAAAAATCACCAAGTTTCCTCGGAGGCGACAAGATTGTTTGGTTTATGGGAGCCTAACGTCCCAAAGTGACTCAGGCTGTGAGGGACGCCGTAGTGATCAGGGCTCCGGAAATTTCGAACAACTGGGGTTCTTTAACGTGCACTGACGTCGCACAGTACACGGGCCTCTAGAATTTCGCCTCCATCGAAATTCGACCGCCGCGGCCGGTATCGAACCCGCGTCTTTCGGGTCAGCAGCCGAGAGCCATTAACCATTGAGCCACCGCGGCGGCTTCCAGAGACGACAAGAGACGTCAACAACGTCAGCAAGACTCTCGCGGCCGACGGTGCCGGGTACAGCCAGATAAGACCCCGAATGGTTCATGTGTTCAATTTCGGTGAAAACGCGTTCGTATAGTACGAAATAAAGGCCGTTAAGCTAAGCACAGCTTTAGACTACGTGCTACTAGGCACTGCATTCGGCGTCCGCAATTCACAATACCTTTACAAATTTTTCTTAGAGAGCCTATAGACTGTCCATAGACTTCTGTCTATAAAGTCTGTAGGCTCTCTCTAGACAAATCCTAGAGAACACTCTATAGGAAATGCAAATGCTATAGACAGTCTACAGACAATCTACAGATTTATGGTTATGCATTTTCAGTAGACTTGTCTACAGACTATGAATAGACAGAAAGAAATATCTATAGGAAGGTAACAGAGCCTATAAGAAGTCTATGGACTGTGTATAGGCAATTTTTATACGGGACCGCGTTATCATCAGCGACAGTGGTGGTGGCAGTATGTTACGAAGCCTGACATAACATCGGTCTGTTCACTGGCTTCTGAGCCGGTGCCGGTATAGGCTTTGATGCTTAAAATCCCGCAGAGCATAAAAAAAAAAACTACGAATGGCACAATTTCTGCGAAGAAAAAAAGGAAACCTCATTCAGTATATTGCACGCTCTGAACAGCCCTTACAAAAAAAAGTGTTAGACAGTGTATAGACAATCTATAGATTTATGGCCATACACTTTTAGTAGACTTGTCTATAGACAGTCTATTGACTATGAATAGACAAAAAGCAATATCTATAGGAAGTCAATAGAGTCAATAAGAAGTCTATAGACTGTCTGTAGACCATTTTTGTATTGGAGTTTCGCGAAAACGAAGAGGCACTTGAAGATGGCGGCCGCCGGTCGATACGAAAGCCGCACGGAGGCGCTGGCATCGACACCCCGTAACGCGCGTAACGTGCTTCGAACTTAAGCGCTAGAGGGAAACCTGGCGTTGCTGTCTGCTGGAGCCGCATATATTACAACCTATCCAACCGTAGAGTTAGTACGCTGACTGAAAGTCAGCGCAGCCAGGCTCCCGTATACAACCTCCACAGTTTTCACTAACCACAGTGGCAGCCATTACGGTAACGCCTCTCGACAGTTTACCGCGCTCTTAATTATGCGTTTCAACTTCGTGTCGCTTTCACCTGGCGACATCTATTTTTCCACATACTGCCAAGCATTACAGGGCTAAACATGGCCGCCTTTGTGCTTTCGAATGCAAGAGAATACACTGCGTAATTTACCCCGCGTTTTCATTGGGCGATGAACCACTAATTCTGCAAGAACAAACCTGAAAGTTTGTAAGGGACAGTGTCATCTTCGCTCATTATACTATAGACAAAAGCTGAAAACGCATTGTACCCTTAAACAACATTCCAACTCTCCTATTTATTCGCTACCCATTAAACCTTCATTTCAGACCTTAATTATGTTTCAACATGGCGCATTATAGTCTTAATTTGCCAGTGGATCACTAAATGCAAAATGCTACAATGGTTTTGGGACTCCTTGTTGAAAGATATGAAGAGGCAGTACCCATAATTACTGACATTGGTAAAACATTGCCTGCGCCCAATGACGTTGCCCAGATAAAGGTATAGAGGTGTACGATATAAGTTCAGCCACTTAGCTAGGTGCAAAACGAATTGTACCGGCACTCTGCACCGTCACGAGTGTTGGACTGACACGGAAGCTGTGGCGCGGGAATGCAATGGTATCGATTGCTGAGAAAGAAGCTACAGAAACGCTACAGGCTAGCTCCATTTAGATGCAAATAGATCATATCCCTCCCTGGTCCGCGGAACGATTAATTGGAGCACCCCACTGTCGTATAATATCACACAGAGTGTTCAAAGTTTCTCTTCGACGCCATTTTAAGAAAAAAAATCTACCGAGTACAGTGCAAGGAAGCAGTCTTTGCTCGTAGGTGTGATGCGGCCAGATGGACAAGACATGGCGGAAATAACTGCCGCAGCACCAATCTCCTAATCCGTGAAGAACCGCAGTTAATCCACGCAGTTAATTCGCGTATAGTGGGTACCGAAGGCGATTTGATTTAACTACACCCCAGAAAAAGAAACGCGAGCAGGAAATTAACCACAGAGGGACGCGCGCGGATCGCAACAGAGTTGATTCCAAGGGAACATAAAATTTGCAAGGACACTTAGGCAACTGAAGTGTTGAGAGGCGAAAGCAGAGTGCACTATGCCGTGACGACTTCCGATGAATGTGACGTCACACCGTTCCCGTGGCTATATCGATGCCCAAATTATACATCTTTCGGAGATCTTAAGTGTTAATTGCGCTCAATTACACATTTTTCCATCTAACGACACAAATCGGACGTTTTTCCGACAATTCTGTGACAATTTTCACTATGCCGTGACGACTTCCGGTGGCTATGACGTCACACCATTCTCGTGGCTATATCGACGTCCGCGCTATTTCGACGGAGTCTCGACATTTTTTTACTATAATTAATAAACTAATTAATCTACAGTCATCAAACTTGCCTTCTAGATTCAGTTTTTCCTACTCTATCTGAAGCAATTATTGGTTTTCTTCTATCTTTTTTAGTTCACGAGTTAAACACGTGTGACACGCTTTGTTAACGGAAGACAGTATGAGCCGTCAAAGGCTTTCGCCTTAAAAGTAGTATAGGGTTAGGTAGTGAGTCAGCTCTGACAAAGGTGGTCGCGTCTGGTGAAGGACACGGCCAGTCGGGTGATCATCGGCGGACACCTTTGCTCCACAAAGAACGTATAAAAAACAGGTTGATGATGATTATAGAAACACGCGTGCAAGTCTCCGAGCGCCCCCATTAACCAGAGTCGGCCCACAGCGTCACGTTTGTTCGCAAATATAGCCTTCACAGTCTCGTAAACTGCGACTCACCGTACACTCCGGCAAAACAGCAAGGTCAACCGTCGCGACATCAACAGGACGCGTCACCACAAGTCACTTCCCTCCGCGTTCGGACAGACCACAGAGCGCCGTACCAGAAAACGGCCGATTCACCGCAAGTCACCGCAAAGGAAGTTCCACCACAATACGGAGAAACTAAAATCACCGAGTACGGTCACATGGCGCAGACTCGGCACTGCAGTCGGACAGGGAAACGTCACAAGCGCGTTGAGGTGATCGCGGTCCGACACGTGTGCGGACGAGGAAAGAGCCTTTTCGAATAGACCAACTGTCCCAACTCGTCGAGGCGTTCAGAGCACGCACAGTCTACAGCGAGATGCGCAAGGCTAAGGGCGGCTGCGAGCGACTACGCAAAACGGCCGGCGCTAAAGAGGAGAACGACAATGCCCCTTTTCAAAAAGGGAAGCGCGCGCGCGCACACGCGGCGAGCTCAAAGGCCAGCGGCCGCCTTCTACGCGCGCGCGCGCCCGCAAAGACGCGGAACTGGCGGACGCAATCCGACAACTGTTCACGAGGGCGCCTCCGCGAATCGCGGCGGGGTGCGAATAGACGGGAGGGTGTGGTGTAGAGAGAGACAGAGGGGGGGGGGGGGGGGGGGGGGGGGGGAGGAGAGAGAACTGCTGTTCTGTTTGTATACAACGCCGCACACAGGCTTGCCGCGAAAATGGCAACGTGAATGCGCACGTTCAAACGCGGCAGACACGCCAAGGCAGCAGCAGCTCAAGCGACGACGTACGACACAGGGAAGACGTGTCGACGGACGGCCGATTCCTGGGTAGCAAATCAAGTGCCGATTGGAATGAAATGAACGAGGAAAGGAGGAAGGAGGATAAAAATGGAAGGAAATAATGAAAGAGGGCCCACGAGCGGGGAAAGGTTCTGGACGACGTAAAACTCGCCAGCCGTGCCTGCTGAGGAGACGGAGAAGCAATAAAGAAAATACTGCAGATATATATGCGCCCGCGAAACGATGAATGCAAGTGGTGCGGAAATTAATTTTTACCGAATGCCCACAAAAGCCTTTGTATTTCTATCGCGATTTTTTTTTTTCGCCTTAGCCTTCGCCTACTACTACCACTGCGAAATCTCTCCCTTTCCAAGGTCGCTTGGATAACCTGTGCTCCAAACTTACGCAACCATGCGAACAGTGTAGCGTTGCCATGGGAACAGAGTAGCGTTGCCATGGGAACAGAGTAGCATTACCACGCGAACAGCCTAACGTTGCCGTGAGAACCGAGTAACATTGCCATGCGTACCGAGTAACGTTGCCATTCTTCTTTGAGAACTTTTCAGAATACTTATCACTGAAAAACTGGCATGTATATTCACGTGTATTCATTCATGCACCACACTACGTTTCGCTATGGCGTGATCATCCATTAAAGGTAAACGAAATTGCATGTAGAACTGACATCTGAAAGTATCTTTTTTCCCCATAGTCAATCATCTGAACAGGCTCTCTGAAGAGGTAGCGTCAATTTCGTCAAATTATTTATTCGCATCATCTTTGTAAATCCCTTGTTCATGGCCTATTGCGGTCATCTGTCGCAATGCATTATTAATAGTCTGCACATCACCGAAGCGATGGTCTCGAGGTAGAGCATCCGACTTGCATTCGGGAGGTGCTGGGCGCGATCCCCAGTACCGCCGGATATTCCAGATTTTCTAATGGGTACAAGATCCCCCCCCCCCCCCCCCCCCTTCAAATATAATGCCATTAGTGGCGCTCGGGTATTTGAATAAATAAACGCGTACCGAGTAAAGCTGTCATGCGTACAACGCTGCCATGCGTATACAGAGTCGTCATCATCAGCCTGACTACGTCCACTTCAGGGCAAAGGCTTCTTCCGATGTCTCTCCAATTAACCCTGTCATTTGCCAGTTGCGGCAAACCTCATCCGCCCATCTAACTTTCTACCGCCCCCTGCTACGCTTGCCTTCTCTTGGAATCCACTCCGTTACCCTTGAGGACCAGCGGTTATCTTGCCTTCGTATTATATGCCCTGCCCAAGGCCATTTCTTCCTCTTGATTTCGACTAGGTTGTCATTAACCCGCGTTTGTTCCCTCACCCACTCTGCCCGCTTCCGGTCTCTTAACGTTACACCTATCATTTATGAAACGTATACGCTCATAATGACATGGATCACATTCATTGTTATTTAGAACACCTTGAATCCGGGTAATTATCCGGATGACAAATATTCGTCAGACCCGACATAAAGAAATGTGGTTTGTACACACCCCGAGAACCTCCTATGATGAACAATCTGTATCTTATACATTACCTTCGCTGTTAAACTTACTAAACCGACAAAATTTTGATCCCTCCAGAAACCGAAACTGTCGCATTAAACGTTTTTGTCAACTTCTTCATTCGCAAGACTAAACCATGCCTTCCTATTCGCCTAATTTTGTTCACTAATGTTGCTTATGTGTGTTGATTTATCTGTATTACCTTTTGTTGCTCTCCGATTGATTGCCGTCTTGTTTCATTCTGTATTACCCGTTGCTTTGTGATATTTTTTCATTTTTGTGTAAGACTGGCCGTCATCCTGCTGTCATGCCAACTAACAAGGGGTCGGGACCTTGTCAAGCTGTTCGAGCTTTTAGTCCCGTACTCCTCCTTTTCTAAGGAAATAAATTGATTGATTGATTTATTGATTGATTTATTGATTGATTGATTGATTGATTGATTGATGAGCGCTAGCTTCGCAGCAGTCGGGCGGACAAAAATGCCCGGACACGGGAAAGTGAACATGCACACGCATAACGCACTCTTGCAATACAACTGGCGCTTTGAACGGCGTACAACGCGATGCCTCTGCGTCCGGGCCACAAGTACGGTACACCACAAATTGTTGGCAGTGGGAGCGAGAGCCACGCGATCACAAGACGACAGCTCCCAGAGACGTGTTTCTGGCACTCGCGTCCGTGAGAAGAGCGCGTACTCGCTTCTCAAAACCATCACGTCGTGCTCCTATACAGCGTCCACTTGGCCGCATACATGTGAGACAAGAATGGAAAGACGGGTGCACCATGCTCAACGCCGACGAGGTCCGGGGTATGTGTGGAGGCCGCTATGTCTGAACGAACATGCAGAAAGAGACAATACATTTCTATATTTCGAGATGAAATCGCCAATTCGGCGCCACTGCGCGAAATCACCTGGAGCTCCGGCACGGCCCCCGCACGTTCAAGTAAGAAGTCCTTCGGTTTTATTTCAGCGATACGGAGGCAGCGAGCCAGCTAACCAAGACGTGCTAAAGCGGGACGCCGAGGTAAATAGGTGTCCGTAAAATCCTTAATTGGCGGCAGCTTATCGCCGCGAGGTTAAGCCTGCTTTCTCCAACCGATTTTGTCCCCCCCCCCCCCCCCTCGAAGCTAGGTGGTGTACGCTGTTATCGCTCCTAGCATGGCTTCAGCGCGCGAGTTGTCTGTACAGCCTTACGTGACACTTTACGTTTACGTTTTTCCCGAATGACCAACGAAAACGCACGCGTTTCCATCGCGCTCGGGACTATTCTGCGGACGATGCATGGTCATACCTAGACTACCCCCTCTCCTTTATTAACCGAGTATGCTCAAAAGGGCGACGATCATTCCCAACCCGGCGGCAGTCAAGTGGACAACACGTTGTCACTGTCACCGCCGAAGGTTCCGCTTTTTTCAGTGAAGGCACAAATTCGCTGAATAAACGATTTGCTTGGAAGCTTTGGTCATGCCTTCCCCAGCCTGGATGTCAAGACCACGCGGCAGCAGAGAGCCGACTCTATAGTAATTCCAACTGGAAACTTCGGACTAGGGGAAGCCGTTTCAATGCACGATGTTGACAGGACCAAAGGGTCAGTTCGAATAAACCGAAAGTTATAAGGAAGCAAGTTCGATCAACTATAGCCTGAATACACGACGTTGACGATATATGGGACCTGCCTAGACAATATCTCCATATATGGACCCTGCATAGACAATGTGTTCGTATATGGACAGTGCATAGACCATGTGCCCATATATACACCCTGCCTACACGATGTGCCCATATATAGACCCTGCCTAGACCACGGGCTTAATGTGTCCATATATGGACCTTGCATGGACAATGCGTCTATATATGGACCCTGCCTAGACCATGCGCCCATATATGGACCCTGCCTAGACCACGGGCTTAATAAAGCGCCTGCCTGAACCACGTGGCCAAGAATAGCACGATCTCGATGGCCGTTAGGTATATGTAACAAGTGAAGGCGGGCTAGTTGGTGGTTGACAAAGGGGTGCATATTGCAACCGCGCAAAACGTTAGGTATATACCACACGACAGTGCTTCATTCTAACTGGCCAGAAGGTTACACAAACACGCGACATCACCGTGCTTCCAGTAACAAATTAAGTTTCACCACTGCTACGACAGTGGCGTCGTAAGCCTCTGGAAACCACCCTTGCACAGGAAAGTTGCGCGAGTCTTCGTATGCGCGCACGCAAAGAGTGCAAGGAAAGGCGAAGGACGGCGCTCATTGGAAGTGTTCACAAGATCGATGAAACACACAAGGGCTGCCGACATTAGGCCGGTGCAGGCCTAGCCTGGAAAACTGGCGGCGGGCAGCGGTAATTAATTGGACCGGTAGAGATAGCCGATAGGCTTTCCACAGCCAAACAGCTCAAAGTGCCGGATACCGCACCGCACACTGCACTCGTGAGCTTTATCACGAGACAACGACAACGTCATGATGGAGCTCGAATCTGATCGGGGCGAAGGGTATAGGCTCGAAAGAACATAAAGCAGATTAAGGAGCCCAATGATCATCAGAAGAATAAAACCTACCCGAATCTTCATTCTCCTTTCCACTCATGCCATAACAGTCCATTTCAAGGCGAAGAACATGGCCATGGTCATACCATGCCGATCGCATCGCCTTATATACTGGACACTACCGCGCCGGCTGCCACAACACGGTCCGCCTAAGTAACATTCTTTCTGACCAACAGGTGAAAAAAAAAAGGCTTCGTTGATTATCACACTGAGAAGTCTTCACACCGCTATCACTGCAGAGACGAGTAGCAGCGAAAGTGCGCTTAAAGATGTGCTATCGACGCAAGCGTGAGCGCGCCTTCCACCCCGCGAGCTGCGCAGCGACCCTACCCCAAGGTCGAGGTGTGCGAAGAAGTACTTGCACTGCCTCGCTGTACATTTCGGGCTCCCATATGGCACGCCAGAGAAGAGACGCGGTGATCGCTCCCGTAAATCTAGCGCTTGGCACTCCGCGCACGTACCCAGCCACACAGTGCGAACGACGACAGGACTTCGGCGGACACGTCGACGCCACACGTTATCGGCGAAAGCAGTCTCGGAGGTCCAGGATCGGAGCCACGGGGACGCCGTTCATCACAACCGTATACGCGATACATCTAGATACCCGTCGACGACTTCGCGCCAGGGTCTCGGTAATAATAAACGGTACTTTAAAAGTTCTGAGCGCCGGGTTTGGCGGCCCGCGGAGATCCATCAGTTGAGGTGCACACGCGACATATCCATCACACGCTAATCAGAGGATTCGGTCGGGCAACTTGTCCGATCGCCCTTGAAGGTACATCGACCTTTGGAAGAACGATACCGTGCCAGACATAGCTCAACACTCGGTAGTCAAGGTACCCCCCCAAGGAGCACAAGTAATCAGTCCAGTATTGAAAATGAATGGTTTCACTAGGGCCGGCATTTGCCAATACATTTCCAATATTGGCCCGATTACTTGTTATAAGAAATGGGTGGTTTAACTACGGCCCTTTGTAGGACCAGGATTTGCCGATGCATCTCCAATATTGGTACAATTACCTGCGCTGCGTGGGACCACTCCATAAGCAAGCGACTGACCACCCGGACACGATCAATTCAAGCGCCACCGAGAGTCACGAGACGTATACGCTAAAGGACAAAACGTCGCCGCAGTTCCGTGGTCGAAAGGAACGGCGTTTTGACACCCGCGACGTTCCGCGAACAACGAACAACCGCACTGCCGGCGCGAGTTCCTTCCCGAAAAGAACAACGGCACCGCTGGCAGCGGCGCTTCTTCGACAGCCCACGGCGACTATAACGCTGGCGCTACACAGGTTTACACAACACGCGCTCCGCACATCCATTTCCCCCTCGTCCACCTCACGACAGCAGCGCACGGTGGATTCACGCGTGAGACCACGGAGCACAAAGAAAAGACGGCGGCGTGGCGCCGCGCACACTGGGAAATAAAAGTACCGGCGCCACTTACCCCGGACACGTCCACGGCGACCTGGAAACGCGCTCTGCTCTTTCGCCGAGCCATGGTGTATCGGAAGAGACGATCGCCGCCGCACCGGTTTCCTTCGCCGCCGGGCAACGGCAGCGAGATCGAGAAGGTGCGCCTTTCTTTATGCTCCCCCCAACAGAGGAGACGGATACGACCGACGCCGCCGCCGGTCGAGATTCGCGCCGGAGAGGAGGTGGAGGGGGTGGGGAGGGTCTCCTCCGCACGTCGGACCCTCTTCAACTCTTCAGCAACTTTCTTCTAAGTTACTTTTTTTTTCGTTTTTTTTTCGACGTCCACTTCCACTGGTCCTTCTCCGAAGACGAGCTAACGCAAACAGTGCTCGCGCCAACTCAGCGCTTTCTGTCTCCTCTGGTGTTGTAGCAAGTTTGCCGATTTTCCTTCCTTTTTTGTCCGAAGGGAAAAAGAAAACCAGCAAACAGAAGAAGCCTACTAATAAGAAAGAAGACGAAATCCAAACGAAGCCGTCACGCACGCAAACACGTCGTACGCAGAGATGCGAAGAAATAATACGAGAGAAAGTATAGGCGACGAGTGTGCATAACGGCGACAGGAACGGAGCCAGGCGGCGTTGAAGAGTAAGACCTTTCCCTCCACCTCACCTGCCTTTTCAAGGGCGGACTTGCGTTTTCTTTTGGCTTTCTTTAATTTTTAAAACGGACGCACCGCCACTGCGCAAGCGTACGTGAAAGCTTGCACCGCTCTACCACCGGTCGGCCGCCTTCAACGCATGGCATATACTATGCTATATGACCGGCCACCCTCGACGTGTGGAGCATAATGGATGAACGGTCCTCTCTCCCCCATCCAACACTGCAGCAAAACAACCGCGCTCACGCTCTATACCCTGCTGTTCCTTTCTAGCAGTGCCCGATACAGTGCACAGTGCATGCAAGGAACAAGTATCTCTTCGTAACCGTCGAAGCATCGACATTGAAAGTGATGGACGGCCTCTTGCGGTCGCCGTTATACACAAGTTCAAGGCCGTGCATTCTCCGGCGACGAGACGAGACCTGCGCAGCGTGAGCCGTGAATATTTTAGAGCATTAGCTCTTTACTCAAGGTCGCGTTAGTATGAACAAACACAAGGTCATTCAAGTGAGACCAGTGGGTGGTGCCATTGGTACGCAGATTGTGGACGACCTAATTGGCGTAGAATGTTTGGAGTGGTGTATCAAACGATTGAACGCATTATGGACCATAAGATAACTAAATCGAATCAAAGCGTTGCATGTATCGTAGGGATTCGCATCGACGACCTCTGGTTCCCCAAACCGTGACTCCTTGAAGCTTGCTAAATTGGTTTTTGAGGAAAGGTAATGGCGCAGTACCTGTCTCACATATATCGGCGGACACCTCAACCGCGCCGCAAGGGAAGGAAGGAAGGTGGGAGTGAAAGAAGAAAGAGAGAAAGAGGAGCCGTAGTGGAGGTCTCCGGAATAATTTCGACCACCTGGGGATCTTTAACGTGCACTCACATCGCACAGTATCGAAACGCGGCCGCCGCGATCGGGTTCGAACCCGGCTACTCCGGCTCAGCCACACCGCGGCGGGTCTTCGTAAAACTTCAAACATCCATTACGACCAAACTAACCGACGTAGGGCATTCGAAGTGGTGTCAAACGATTTGTCTTCTTGCGCTGTATACGTTGGTACCAAAAAAAAAGTAGATATCCGGATACAGCGAACAATTTGTACCGGATATAGCGAATGTGGAGTAATGAAGCACATTCGTTCGACGTTGCTAACGCTCGATAGTCATACCCTGCCTCAGCGTTTCGCTCTTTTTTTTTTCACGACCTCTAGAGGGGGAGCGCGCGGGCTTGCGTCGGCAAACATTGCAAAGCTCGATCGGCATCAACAAACACTCGCGTTCTGAGCAGTGTTAGATCTGCTGATCCCCGCTAAACGTAAGCGCGTCTGCGCTGCTCCCGAAGCGCCTCGAACTTTCTCTGCATCTGCGTAGATGGGCGCCTTCAGTGTACACGCAGGTGTGTGTGGTGAGTTAAAGAGCAACTGCATCGGTTTTAGAAATCGACGAGACGAAAGGGGTCGAATCTGGGTAACTTCCAGATAAAGTAAGCGAATTCATTTTGCGCTAGCATTTGAAATGGTGATGAAATCGGCAATTAAAATCGGGACGTCCTTCAATCTTCTCCGCAGCACACAACGCCAAGTGGGGTGTGCATGATGGCGTCATCGAAGGTATTGGTACATTTCCAACGCATAAACGCCTGCTTTGAAGGAAAAAAAACCAATGCCACCGAAGGCAATGCCTACCGAACGTTGTTTGGCAGCATCCAACGAGGCACGGCAGAGTATGGCTGACGGTAGCGGTAGTTTGAAATCATACCTTCCGTGACGTCACACTGATCTTCCCCGCACTCCTTCGGTGCTTTGAGGAGAAGCGCAATATTCAATAGTTGATTACGTCACTATTTTAAATGATAGTGCAAAAAAAAACTTGGCATACTTTACCTACAGCCTATATAGATTTGAATCCTTGAATATCGCGAAATTCTCAAAAAGTGGTGCAGTTGCCCTTTAAGAAACTACAGCCTCGAGCACGAGCGGTTTGGGCACATGCGGTTTGGGCACATACGGTTTCGTCAAAGAAACGCATCCGAGCCGATTCGCTTCTGGGTCGTGCAGTATACCTGGCTCGTTTAGCGCCGTACTTTACGCGCTCCGATTCCCTGCCATCCCTTTGAACCAGTGATATTCCATGTTGTAAGCGTAAACTAATTTAATTAGACCCATAATGCCTATCTCTGGCCATTTTTGCCGGTAGTTACCCAAGCAGCACGGGTAATGGGCCCAATATTGCAAATGGATGGTTTACTCTGGTCCTTTGTAGGACCGGCATTTGCCAATATGTTCCCGATATTGAGCCGCTCTTATAAAAATGGTCTATAGAACGTCTATAGACTTCTTATTGACTTTCTATAGATTTGTTTTTGTCTATGCATAGTCTATAGACAAAAGTCTACTAAAAGTGTATGGCCATAAACTTAGATTGTCTATGGCATTTGTATTGCCTATAGACTTTTCTATAGACAGTCTATAGACCTTATAGACCGAAGTCTATAGACACTCTATAGACTGTCTAAAAATTTTTTTGTAAGGGGATAATAACCGTGCTGCTTCGGTAGTTGGAAAAGCCGGCAGTTTGGGAGATAAAAAAAACGAGAAAATTATGTTTCTGAAAATGTTTTGAAAAACTCGTGGAGATCCACTTTACGCCACGCTGTCCCTGTAAAATTCCCTTCGTAAAAAAGAGAAATTCTCAGAATGGCTGTTCCGCAACGTTAAAATATGCTCCCCACTGTACACGGTGTTTTTATTAAACCTTTACAGGCTTTTGTTTTACGCAATGAGGAATATGTCTGCGGTTTGTTGAGCTGATTGCAAAGCAATGCGGACATTATATAATTCATATGGATCAATCATTAGAGTATTGAACTTACAATAACTAATAAACTTTTTATTTTTGATTTTAGGCTGCAAGGTTACACTGCTAAATTGTTGGCTGTCAATACACAAGGTGACCCATATTCGAATTTTCGAGATCGGCAATGAGGTTCGAAATATAGAACGGCAAAAATGCGCATTTGCACGCTTGTTGAGTCGGCTTTCCCGCACTGCCTAATTGTGAAACTGCGTTGCTGCGCGTGGTATCGTCGCCGAAATCAAGTTAGCTACCTCTACATCATCAAATACACCAACAGCGCCTGTATCTGATATATAAGGTTCGGTTTATGGGGTTTAACGTCCCGAAGCGACTCAGGCTTAGTGAAGGGCTCCGGAAATTTCGACTACCTGGGGTTCTTTAACGTGCACTGACATCGCACGGCACACGGGCCTCTAGAATTTCTCCTCCAAAGAAATTCGACCGCCGCGGCCGGGATCGAACCGGCGTCTTTCGGGCCAGCAGCCGCGCACCAATATCTGATATATAAGTAGTGAGAGAGACGCCATTTTGTAAATCTGCAATGCCCGAAAGCCAAGATAACGAGCTGAAATGAAAATGAAAACTGGTTTTTGAGGAAAGGAAATGGCACAGTAACTATCTCACAGATCTCGGTGGACACCCCACCCACGTCCTAAGAAAGAGATAAAGGGGGAGTGAAAGAAGGAAGAAAGAGCCCTTACAATTTTTTTTAGTCTTCAGACTGCCCATAGACTTCTGTCCATAAAGTCTAGATACTCTCTCTAGACAAATCCTAGAGAACACCCGCCGCGGTGGCTCAGTGGTTACGGCTCTCGGCTGCTGACCCCAAAGACGCGGATTCAATCCCGGACGCGGCGGCCGAATTTCGATGTAGGCGAAATTCTAGAGGCCCGTGTACTGTGCGATGCCAGTGCACGTTAAAGAACCCCAGGTGGTCGAAATTTCCGGAGCCCTTCGCTACGGCGTCTCTCATAGCCTGAGTATCGCTTTGGGACGTTAAACCCCATAAAACCAACCTATTTAAGGCAAAAGCTGCAACTGCTCTTGTTTCTCCATCGTTCTTTTTTTCAGCCGCCTCGCCCCTTCCCTCAATGCGCGGTTCATCATTACCATCACAATCTATCGTGGTGGTCCCAAGGAGCACAGGTAACTGACCCAATATTGCTAATATATTGGCAAACTGGTCCTACAAAGGACCAGGCTGAAACCAGATATGTCCAATACTGGGCCCAATACTGGTGATGTGTTGGCAATCTGGTCCCACTATTGGCAATGTATTGGCAATCTGGTCCCGATATTGGTAATATATCGGCAATCTGGTCCTACGAAGGACCAGAGTTAATGTATTGGCAATCTGGTCCCGATATTGGTAATGTATTGGCAATCTGGTCCTACGAAGGACCAGTGTGGAACCACCTATTTCCAATATTAGACAGGTCATCTATGCTGCTTGGCGCGAACACGCCATTAACAGCGGAGGAGGGGGAGGAAAAAGAAAAGGAAGGGCAGGGAGGTTAACCATGAACAACGAACGACCAAACTAACGTACACACGTGGCACTGAATCGAACTCTTTCTTGGGCTGACTTGCACCCACAAAGAGTTAAGCAACCAGGCGCAACACGCGTGCTCGGCGGTCGTCCAAGAACAGAAACGCCGCCGCTCTCAGCCACGCTGAATTCGAAGCTAATGAAGGACTTTCGAGATAAGACGAGGCAATCACCTGCTACAATCTCTAATAACGTGCAAAAAGAGTTGCGCGCGATTGCAATCATTCCAGATATATCTGCTAGCACCTCGAGCAACAAACAAAGTGATGAAGGCACGTGCGGGAGGCTCCGCACGTGTCTTTAAGCTTTAACCTGGCAACAGACTTCTCGTAGGAGCTTTTCAAGAAAGTGCGATCTGTAGCAGCAATTTCGGGTCCTGTGTCAGGAAAAACGGCATTTCGTACCATAAAAAAAGTGCGTTTCGTAGCGTAATTTCAGCTCTCGTAGCCTTGCCGGCAAGCTGATGCAATCGAAATAAAATAAGCAAACGGAAAATTCTATTTTGGTGAACATGTAATTTTTATTCAGGGCGAAAGATAAACGAAAGTGCATATAAAATGCAAGAACAATACCCTTCTGAAACGGCAACATTTGTTGTACGTATTACGCGAGAGCGCAAACCCCCGTGTCGCAGAAAAGCCGGCGTCGGCGTTGCCGTCGGCGTCACGGAAAAATTAGGACTAGTCGATTACGAAAGGCTCCCATAGATGGCGCCAGCCACACCAGCGGCGCATCGGAAACTCGCGACCCTCGGATTGCGAGTCAGACACGGTCGTACGGCTTGTTTAAAGCGGGGCTTTCTGTGCATGTCGTGCGGTCTGTCACATAATGACTGGGACTGTGAATGAGGGAACAGTGTCCGTGTCTGCTTGGGGAAGAGGAACAGCTGTCACGTCATACCCTGAGAGGCGGAGCTTTAGTGTCCCAACTTTTTTTTTAGTGGTACTAGCTTAGACACCCGCCGCGGTGGCTCAGTGGTTATGGCGCTCGGCTGCTGGCCCGGAAGACGCGGGTTCGATCCCGGCAACGGCGGTCGAATTTCGATTGAGGCGAAATTCTAGAGGCCCGTGTGCTGTGCGATGTCAGGGCACGTTAAAGAACCCCAGGTGGTCGGAATTTCCGGAGCCCTCCACTACGGCGTCCCTGATAGCCTGAGTCGCTTTGGGACGTTAAACCCCGTAAACCAAACCAAACTAGCTTAGACAAAGCTACCGGCGGACTGATACCAGAGGTCGCTATCAAAGGGGCTCAAAGCGGTGCACTACTAGCCAAACGCAACGAAACAGCTCGCGATATGGACGATAAGCGGTAGCTCAGGTATACAAGGGCCACACCATCTGAAGCAGCACATGTAATCGGCCCAATATTGGAAACATATTGGCAAATGACAGTCCTACACAGGACGAGAGTGAAACCATCCATTTCGAATATTGGGCCGGTTACCCATTCTATTTGGGTTCCCTTCTTCTCAGCATATTAACAAAGCTTGACTAATCTGAGCCTTTAGCTTCGGCAGCTGTAGTAAAATTGCGCATGAAAATATGAGTGATGCTTTAAATCGTCCACCAGGTTGGTCATATACGAAGGTGCTCAGAGTGTGCTTTCAGAAGAGTGCCAAACAGCTCCAGTTTCATAAACTTCCCGGAAATGTCTCACATGATGCTCCACTTACGAGCGGAATGAATTGTATTCCTGTTGCTGACGCAGTTCTATCGCCGCAGTGAGGCAAGCACACACAACCATAGGCGCGAAAACGAAACTATACCACGTAAGAGACAGAGAGGGCACAGGCAGCACTGACTCCTGAGTTTTTTTTTTTTTCCTCCATGGCCCACTGCGCCGGTCTCGAGAGCACGAGACCTTTGTCAGTGAACACCCCTGTGCAGAGCGCCAAGCTTCAAAATGTGGGGGGGTCTCTTTTGCCCATGACTGCACATGCACCTATGCCGGCTGACTCCGAGGCTGTTTTAAAAGTCTTCTGCTCTTCCTTGTTCTGAACAAATTTAATAGGATACAAATAACAATAAAAAAATTTTGGCGGAGATACTTACGACTGTTTACACATGTGAGGGAATGTAAAAGCATTACAAACGCTGCCGTGCTTCTTTGATGTTAGCATATTTGCGCGGATGACTACGTTTCACTTCGAGTGATGACCAAGTCGAAGCTGCAGACACTGATGGTTCACTGTTCAGTGCACGAGCCCACGCACAACTGGCAGCAATGAAACCCAGATGATGAAGTACGACACCACCTTCACAAACACATGCACGTATAACACCATCCAGAATGCTGTACAATGAACGGTTGCATCACAATTTTGATACGAAAGCCTGGGAAGGCAAAATTCGAAGGTGCATTTGCCGGTGCGAATCCCTTTCGCAAGCTGGCCTCAAGCTTGACTAGGACATGTAAGCTATATGCAACGAGGAATTGTCCCGGAACACCGTACAACAAACAGTTGCATAACAATTTTGGTGCCTAAATGTTGGAAAAACTTGCGCCACATGTAGGTCAGGCAGTGGCGGGTATATATAGACGAATGACATGTATAGGATTGTCTGAAGTGGCAGCGCTCGGCTTGTTGTTTGTCACACCACCGCTTGATCATCAAAATTCTTGAGCTTATAGGTCAGTCTGTTGCTCATATGCAACAAGCTTTAGCAGCAGACTACCTTTTGCCAGGGAGGAATTCTGTGTGGCGGTCACTGCAGACTGAAGTTTTATCCGCTTACCAATTCTTTTATATCAGGGAGTGACTTTAATAAACTTCAAAGCACGAAAATGTTCAGTGCAAAGCTGGTATGGAAATCACCAAAGCATTTCTTAGAGGTTCACCTAGAGAAAAGCCATTGTGAGGCTTGAATTCACGCTTCTGGTCCAACACTAACCAAGCAAAATACAAGGCGTCAAGTTCCCGGCATTCCTGCGGTAGATGAAGTGTCGCGTCACTACTTTTCCCCTAGTTAAGTGCATGAGAAACTATGGCAGAGGCCGCAACTGTTGGCCAACCAACAGCACAGCTCCAAGTTGCATGTTTCCATGACCCGCTGATCATCACCTGCTCCAGCCTGCCCCATGGAATGTGAGCATGGTTCACCACTATGGCTCCCATGACATCACGCCCCTGGCTTGGCTGCGGCAATAGCCTAGTGCTCTCGAGCACTGGCCAGTAATGCCGATTTGTTCACGCAACTGCGGGTTCGATTCACAGTTGCGGCAACATTTATTTGATATTTATTTTTATGTATACATTTCTGTTAGCACGAACCCACAAGCATCGCGAGATACTTGGCCCAAACTGACAAACATCGAAAGATCTTGCTCGGGTCTTGTGCATCACAATAGTGCTAGCATACTAATAGTAGAACCCCACTGTTACGTTCTTCACTGCTGCGTTTTCCTGGCTGTTACGTTATTTTCAGCCGGTCCCGGCATAGCACCCATAGGATCCAATGTATTGGGAAGCCCGCTGTTACGTTGTAGCCGAGGAAACGATCCTGCATGATATGTAGCAACCTGGCAGCCTGAACCTGCCTGGGCAATGTGAGCCAACCCCCACTATGACTTTTGGCAAATCTTGGCCAGGCTTAGCTATGAAAACTGGCTGCAAGAAGCTGTAAGCGAATTGGAGAGGCCGCCACTAGGTGGCCATCCGCCTTGTGAACGTCGAACTTGTAACCGCAATCTTTGTCGCGCTTTGATGCCATCGCGCAAGACGGAAGTGCTTCTCCTCGAGGAAAAGCTGGACGTACTAAACGCAGTCAACAGGTAGGCAGCACTTTAAAGAGTTGACACTGCCAAAGACTGGTCTGCCACCCTTGACGCTTAAGAGCATCGTCTCAAAGCGTGCCGAAATAGAAGGGAATGCCACGCTCTCCTGCCCGAAAGCTAGGCAGGCTCGTGGCGCCAAGTATGGAAACCTCGACGGGGCTCTTCTTACCTGGTTTAAACAAGCTCACGCTGCCTGTGTTAACTTCAACGGCAGCATTTTCACAAGCATGCCTTGTATGAATGTCGAGAAATAAAATTGAATCAATCAATCAATCAATTTCACGCAAGAAGGCGAAGGATATAGCCGACAGACTGAGCATCATTGACTTAGCGGCAACAAATGGCTGGATCGACTGTTCTGGATCCACGTTGCCATGGATGCTGCCATTGTGACGTTGGAGCGCCAAAGCATCGCCAAGATCGTTGCGAAGAGTGAAGTCGCTGATTGCGATGACGATGAGGAGCACGAGCCACATGATTCCTGGGATTTGGCAGATCCGAGCTTTGCAGAAGGCATCGTGGCTCTGGACCTCCTCCGCAGGTACATCGCAGCTCAAAGCGATGCCAATAGCAATGCGGCCTTCCAGGCTATTGAGAAACGCGTGGTGCTTTCCAGCGAACGAAAGAAACTGCAACCCACCACTCTCTATTTTTTTAACGCTCACAACTGACTAAGCTCACTTTGTGGAAACAAATTGTTTCAAGTCAAAGCTGCACTGTTTTCATACATTTTCAGAGCTCTCCGCACTGTTGCATTTTCCTGGCTGTTACGTTTTTTTTCTCGGTCCGGTGAAAAACGTATGAATGGGGTTCAACTGTAGACGCTACTCAGAGTGTACCGAAGTGTCAGTACCAATTGACCGGCTGTTCAAATTAAGTGACTTTCAACAAAAGGGGCTCAGTTGTGAGCGTTAAAACTTTACGATGACTGCCACATTATGTAAAGTTTATGCTTAAATAAAAATTTGAGAATGCATTGGTAATCCCAATGACAGCTGAATGCAACTGCGTGCAGGGATCTCGCACGCCATCTCTCGGCACTGCTGCGTACTCCATGCACTTGTAGTTCTGGCGACCACCACATGATGGCACCACTATGACACATCAAGCAGAGTCACTAGGATAAGTTTCCAGTGTACCGCGCTCCTTTTCTCCGCACCCATTGGACTTAAAGAAATTCTGGGGACGCTTTAGTAAACCTTAAGAGTGTAATGCGATAGTGCTGCAAACTATGCAGTATAAGGTGGCCACAGTTTATGGGGTTTAACGTCCCAAAGCGACTCGGGCTATGAGGGACGCCATGAGGTCGTCACATAAAACTCCCAAACTATCGCACTGAGCAAACGTTCCTCAGTGACCGAGGGTTAGCGCGCCCGGCTAATGACCCATGGGGCAGAAGTTCGAGTCCCGACTAAACCATTTTTCTTTTCAGCTGCAACCACTTTTCTTTCTTGACAGGCACTATGCAATGACGGTGGAATGATGTCACGGCCATGTAGACTAACGAGGAAGTGCAGTGACATCATCAATTTTGTCCTTTGTGATCGTTGTGGGGTGTTTGAATAATCTGCACCAGGTCATTTGGGTGTGATGTCACAACTCTGTCGACCAATGGGGAATTTTGTTGTTCCCCTTTGGGGTCTTTGCTGAACGCCCGCTTAATGCTGTCACGATAGAATATTGATGCGAGTCCCACTTGACAAGTATCACAGAAAGAGAGGCAAAGCAGCAAGAAATGAGTATGTCTAAGCACAACTTTTCGATATTATTAGTAACTAAATTTTGTTTCTGCCATGGCACGTCAGGGTAAACAAATCTCACCAAAACGCTCCTATGTCAACAATAACAGGATTCATGAACAAGACAGTATAGCAAAACCTCGTTAATTCAACCCCAGTTAATTTGAAAATTCGGGTAATTAGTATTATCGGCGTGGTTGTGGCTAACACCTATGTATTATGTCTATGGCATTAGGCACTCGTAAATTCGGACGCAGCTAGGCTCACGCCAGTTAATTCGGACTGGCATGGTGAAGGGTCGTGTCGAGGTGCGACCAAAGGAGCAAACAATCGTCCAAACAGCTCTGCTCAAGCCTGAACTGCATGGCACAATATTACCACGAATCTGTGGCATCAACGAACAGAGGGCACAGTCACTGAAAAACAGTCCGGCCGCATCATTTCAGGTTCTCTTCTCCGAGCTTCGTGCCATACCGTAGTGATGCCAGCTACACTCCATACGGAAGATGATTTGCACGTCACCAGTATTTTTTTTTTTTGAAGGCATCTCTCCGTTTCAGCACCAAAACGTTTCCCTGACTTCTATCCCCATGGTTCTTCCTCACTTCCTGTGTGCCGAAACTGCGCACCAGACACACGCTGTTTGCAGTTCTTGCGGTGCAGCCGCCTGACATGCTACGGCATCACTTGTGAGGTCCTCTGCTCGAGCGTCGTGAAGGAAGCTACGGAGGTCTTTGGAGCACTTTGGAGCACAATTGCTCGAGCGTCGTGAAGGAAGCTACGGAGGTCTTTGGAGCACTTTGGAGCACAATTTTGGAGCACTTCTGCATTGCCCCCCCCCCCCCCCCCCCCCCACAGTGTGCACTCAGTTAAACATCTGACCGAATTCCGAAAAACCATTGTTAGCACATAGTTTCCATCTTCAAAGCAGACCTCACCCTCACAGATGTCAACGAAATAGTTTTGCTAAAATGTAGATGGTTCAAGGCAGCTTTTTGGGGGCCATTCATTAAATCAGTCCTTCGGGCGGTTTGAACCTTTTCTCCGGTCCCCTTATGTCCAAACTAATGAGCATCATTTAACAGCAAGGCCATTAAATACTGTGTGCTTCACTGCTCACAAACAGCTGAAAACACTGTCGGACCCCATGCGCATGTAATCAGGAAGTCCATTTCGAAACCTTCAATCAAAGCTTGTCGCTATTCCATTGCATAGCCAAGGAAAGAATGTCCTCCGTAGAAGCAATACCTAGAGTGTTTGCAAGGCCAGCTTGCTTACAGAAGTGCACAAATGCCTCAGTATGCAAAAGGTGAAATGATGAACGTAGCACTGCTGGACTGCCCCTGGAAGGAATGGAAGGGCTAAAAACCGACACATACCCGCGGTCGCGGGGTTCCCGTTGAGCCCTCCGGTTGGTCCAAGTCCATGGCCACACTGCGTCCGACCTCTGTTGTGGGAAAACAGAAGAAGGAAAAAAAGAAAGAAAAAAGAAAAGTTGAGCACGAACATTACAGCAAGAAGACTCAGCAGATGTTCCGCAGTGCAGTCAAGTAGTACAGGCTTACAAGAAGCCAAAAATGTCAAAGGACCAAAGGAGAGTATTACATGCACCTGACAGATTTACTCAAGGACGGTCTACCCATTTTTCAAAAACAGACACTTCAAGGGGTTAGGAAACCTGAAATTCAAAACAAACAAAACAACTGAATATGTGTTTTTTTTTCCCATCGCAGCTTTGTAACATTGGTCCCTGTGGCTAACATTGTGAGAATGTGGTACATGAAACATAACACACGGCCCTCCTCATTATGACAAAAGCAAGGAAAAAAAGCTTCAAGTGGTTAGCGTAACTCCAGCAAACAATTTGGAGTATGTAGCTACAGAGCTTAAAGTTATGTCCATTCATAGAATTTTGCATTCAATAAGATATCTGGCAGTGTCTTGATGTCTGGGTGTATCAGTTTTTTTATGCGTATGCAAAACAATCAAACATTGGTGCCCGTGGGTGAGTGACTCGTACCTTCAACCGTAACACAAGCCAAGAAAGTAGTTTACGCAATTTGTCTATCTACTTTGGCTGCTTTCCAAATGAAATGGAGCATAACTTTAAAGATTGGTTGCAATGTCGACGAAATCCCGTTGTGAAACTGATTGTGCGCGTGTGCATGCATGTGTGTGTGATGTTAATGTACTGATGCATTGTATTTCCATGCTGGATTGCAGTATCTGTAAATAAAAAGAGAGCTGTTTTCTGAGCAGACAACAGTCTATGCAAGCACACAGGGCCAAGAGCATGGCAATGAATAAGCAAAAAAAGAAAGAACCAAGAGGTGCTTATGAACGAATGCCCATGACTACATGACCATCATTTGAAAACATCAGCTAGAGACGCAATGCACAGTTTGGCACGTGTCGAAAAGGTAAGTTCAGGGTGTAGTTTCTGGGCTTATTTAAAACCACAGGAACTTAGTAAATTGTGCAACATCAAAGTACAATGTACATCTATGGTTTCCTTCCCAAGAACTAGAACTAATTTCAGCAAAAGGAGCGAGAATCAAATTACGAAACACACTCCAAAGCTAGAGTACATCTGAGCAATAAAGTATGCCATGCTGGAGGGGTCTCCAATTAATTTCGGCCACCAGCTGCTCTCGAACTTAGATTAAGGTCCCAGTACACAGCTGCTATTGCATTTTACCTTCACTGAAATGTAGACATGGCAAATGGCAATAAACAGCCTCAACTTGTGGTCAGTACCAGAAAGCCAGTGCCACTGAGGTACTGCAACTAATGAAGACAAAACATTTTATCCCTGAAGAAAGCTTTCATGCTGCCATTTTGAAGATGATGGTACTCGCATTCAATGATGGTAACATCAATTTCATGTCACAAATCAACCAAACCACATGCACAGAACAATACATTGAAGATGAGAAAAATTATCCCTGTACAGAGATGTGCCTGGCTGACATTACCAATGTACTGTGCGCATCCTATTTATAAAGGTAACGAACAGAACTGCAACAAATCAGCTTTATAGAAATAAAAAGAAAGCAATTTTTTCACCTCCACATGACCACCTAGCCGTAAAAGAACCTACATGCTTAATACCCCCCAATTTCCTCAACTGCAGTTTACTAACAGAGACAAATTAGTGGATGCATTCTTACTGACTGGTTTTCCCTTTGAAGTTATTCACACACCGCCCGCCGCATTAACTTGGTGGCTGATCTCGAGTTCACGTCACAAATCAACCAAAACACATGCAAGCCACCTCGCAGATATTGGATGTGGTAAACCCCACAAACAACGTCAAAAAGTTCTCCATAGTCTACAAAAGAAAGACAAAACAATGAATTCCATTTTCGAGCCAAGCCCACAAGACTCACCAAGGAGGCATTTCCTGAAGGCTGCCTTGCGAGTCTGCCCGTTGGGATCCTTCCGCTGGGCGTCAAAGTCCTCAAAGGTCAGCGTTGGCACCTACGACCATAGACAATTAGGTGTGGAACTCACTATGTCTGTCCTATTGGAATTCATGCACAAATAGGATTATATATCTGCCGATTACTATCAGATCACAAGCGAGTAGACTGCGATTTTTGCGGCCATCACAACCATCACTCGACAAAAGGACCCTCACAACAAATTGCCAGCATGTTATACTAGCATGAAAAAAAGACCATGGAAGCGCCCGCTGTGCAAGAGAAATTTTCTTACAAAGCTCCATGCAATGTGCTGTTTGTTGTTTATTGGGTCTTAAAGCGATTCAGGCTATGAGGGACATCGTAGTGGAGGGCGCCGGAAATTTCGACCACCTGGGGTTCCTTAACGTGCACTGACATCGCACAGTACACGGACCCCTAGAATTTCGCCTCCATCGAAATTCAATGCAATGTTCATGAACATCAAGGTGTGCTAGGCATTTGGAAATTTCCTTTTATCCCTTTTCAGTTTGAGGCAAAAACGTATAGAGCCATCATAAAGTGAAAATATGTATTAAAGGCATTCATTCTGCTCCTTTTTTTCACTGATTCAATAATTTGTACCTCGGGAAACACGGACGTATTTTTCTCGCCCTCCAAAGGTCCAAAAACAAGATTTCACTGCAGCCCTCAAGTGTTTGACACTGAGAAGGGTCAGTAATTCCACTGAATTCCGCGAATGCAGTAAATAAACCATGCTTACCTTTGGTTTGGCACTGCTGGTGTCAGCTGCAGACCTCCTTTCAGCAAAAGGAAACCAAAAAATGAATGAGAGCTTGTTTTAGCTGCACATCTGAGCAATGCGTGGAATCCCATGCGAATGGGAATGCACATATGGAGAGCACCCAGTTTATCGCGACAAGATAATCACTGCTGCACCACCTATGGCCGAAAACTTGGCCTAACAGATTTGAAGACAATCGCACATAAATTGTAAATCATGAATCAAGAACCACCAACAAAGTGTTCAGCTTTACGAATGCTCACAAATTTGGGTGCTACTGAAGAAAGGTGTGACTGTGAACAAGTGCCGGAACAAGTAAATGGGCTTTGAAGATGAAGCATCAACTGACATGAGCTATTTTGCCTCACTGTGAAATATACCACAGATACAAAAAAAAAGCACTCTCTTTTCATACACAGTGAATTCAGTGAAACAATTTCCTTTGCTAGGAAATAACTGCGTTGCTATGAATCTTCCAATGTTCACTGCACGGCTGAACAGGCCACAGGCCACTTCACATTTTCTTTTGCCAAAGGTGTTTTGGTGAAGCAGTTGGATTCCATTACTATATAGTGCTAAGTCTAGCGATGCCTGTTCACTCTCTGCTACTGTTTAGTACTCATTCTCTACATATGTCACGTTATGGTTTGGTTTGGTTTATGGGGTTTAACGTCCCAAAGCGACTAAGGCTATGAGAGACGCCGTAGTGGAGGCCTCTGGAAATTTCGACCACCTGGGGTTCTTTAACGTGCACTGACATCGCACAGACACGGGCCTCTAGAATTTCTCCTCCAAAGAAATTCAGCCGCCGCGACCGGGATCGAACCCGCGTCTTTCGGGTCAGCAGCCGAGCACCATAGCCACTGAGCCACCACGGCGGCTTCCACAAAACATGGAGTACAAAACATGGAGTACAGTAAAAGAGCATACAGTACAGATATAGGCACTTCTTCTATGCCCACTGTTCTTGGACATGATGCATCAAGATATGCACTGACTTCCCATTTCTGAACTTTTTATTTATATAACAGTTTTCCTTCTTCCTTTCTTATTTCCTTCTCCCCCTGTGCTCTGCTGGTGCTTTATGCTGAGAGAAACAGAGTTGCTGAAACTGTTCAAATTATCTACGGCCATAAAATTACATTCAGGATGTTGGGCTCAAAGGAACTGACAGTTGGCCTAGCCTAAACGCATCATAAGATTATGGTGGAAATGCGAAGTTTCCTGTTGTGTTGGAAAAAAATTTGATCCTCAAAACACAACTGTCAGTCCCTAAAAGGTCAGGCTCTTTGTTTTCAAGCAAGAAAAGACCACGAGTAATTTACAATTTACACTCTTAACAGACAACACGCGATTCCTCTGCTCAAAGGTGTTTTTGTCTTCTCTTTACAATGCATCACGGGGCTGTAATATGCTCTAAAATACTAAATATACTACCTTGCCATTTAAAGCTAACCATTATGAAATGACACTGCTTCTCGCCATGCTATATCTGCACTTTCCAGAGAGTGCTGAGTAAGCATAAAAAAAAAGATTGATAATAGCATATACTAATGCCAATTTGTTTCTCTTTTCTAATCAAAGCACAATGCTGAACTAGTGTATACCCGAATATAGCACAACCAGTCACTTTTGCTGGCACGAAACAATAACAATGATTAAATGTTTCAATAATATTGGCTCAATTATAACTCAAGTGGAGGTGACTTTTCATTTGTTACCAGTAGAAATGCCTGTTATATCCATGTAGATAAAACAATTTGCAGGACTACCTTTTACATGCATCCCTGAACATCTATCTCCAGAGAGAGAGGACGAAATAACTTTTATTTGCACCCGTCAAAAATGACTGGTGAAAAGGCTTTAGCCTAAACCCCATTCATTCAAAAAAAAATTCAAATAAATTGAACTTAAAATGGAAACTACAATCAACACACCTCTCCCCCGACACTCCTCGACCTTCATCAGGAGTCCCTCCTTGAATGGCACACACAAAGCTGTTGCTGCGATGGCGCGGAAAAGGCGGGGACAGATCACCGGGCAGAGATGAAGTCGTCCGCACGGTGGCCTCGACGGGAATCTCTTGCACAACACTGGCATCGTCGCGCACCATGTCGACACTGACAGTGTCGAGCTCGTCGTCTGTCTGACAGTCGCGCGATCTCATCGTTGCTGTCGTCGGCTCCGTCTGGGTTGACCTCGCGATGGAAGAGTCGCGTGCCGGCAGAGCAGGACACGACAGCGTGCTAGAGAGGCGGCCAGCATGCCGCCCACGACAATGGCCGACACACCTGGATGTAAAAGTTGGGCCAACTTTTTAGTATCCATCACTAACCCACTGTGCTAAGGTGGCTCAGGATCTATGGCATGATTGCTCTGATGGAAGGACCCCAGTCGACATTGCCACACTGGGCAGCATACAAATATCTCCCTTGGCATTGTGCAGAAGTGTAAAAGACCTTTGTATCACATAGAAGAGGCAACAATTATGACAAAAAAAAATTTGTCGATCACTCTCACTACGGATACTGACCGGATTTGCAACATGCACTATCACAACCACAACACACACAATTTCAATCCACAACATGCACTATCACAATCCACAACACACTATCCTGATCTTCAACAGAAACTATCCCAATTTTCAATAGACACAATCCCAACCTTCAACAGACACTATCCTGATCTACAAGAGCCACTATTCCGATCTTCAACAGCCACTATCACGATTTTCCCGATCTTTCAACAGATACTATCCCGATATTCAACAGACACTATCCCAATCTTCAATAGACACTATCTAGGTCTTCAGTGACACTATCGCGATCTTCAGCAGACACTATCCCGATCTTCAGCAGACACTATCCCGATCTTCAGCAGACACTATCCCGATCTTCAGCAGACACTATCCCAATCTTCAGCAGACACTATCCCAATCTTCAGCAGACACTATCCCAATCTTCAGCAGACACTATCCCTAACTTCAGCAGACACTATCCCTAACTTCAGCAGACACTATCCCTAACTTCAGCAGACACTATCCCTAACTTCAGCAGACACTATCCCTAACTTCAGCAGACACTATCCCTAACTTCAGCAGACATTATCCCTAACTTCAGCAGACAGTATCCCAATCTACAGTATTGCTATACTGATCTACATCACACAATCCCAATCTACCACAGACCTATCCCGATCTATAACACACTATTCCAATCTCTGTACAACAACATGTTTGAAAGAGGAGAGCTCACCCACACGCTTGACAGCCAGATGACCTCCTGGGCCTGCGGTGTGCCTCTAAGGTGTCGTAGTGGCGGTCATCAGGGTGGACCCCTGCAAGGAAAATGAACATGACGGCTCTCGCTGAATGCTGTAACCGAGCTGTACCCTAGTTTAGCCAGCAATTTTTTTTACCTTGGGGAACCCCTACGACTTTCAAATCGCGCTGAAGAACTGTATGGTCAATTTAACAAAACTTCTATGGTCAATAAACTTCTATGGTCAATAACAAAACTGTATGGTCAATAATGACTGCAGGTACTATATAGTAACTCAGCCCGCTACTAGGCTACGGAATCACTACGGCCAGTTCCAGAACATCCCGAAATATAGTGGGAAGGGGTATGGTGGAGATCAGGCATACATTAATTTAGGGGCCCGGGAAAGCCGAAACTCCAGGGTGCCCAGGAATTCCACAAAACCAAATTTAAGAACCACTGCTCCACGCTGAACGTTCAAACGATGGTACGTACCATGGCCCGAACAAACCCTAATTTCAATGAAGCATATTTATGTCTTACTTCACTAGTTACGAAGAAAGCTTAGAGCGGAGGTCCTTTTGGCTTCGGGAAACACCAACGGCTTAGAAAAAGGTGCTAAAGAACCAGCATGTCTCGAGTTCCACCCCTTCCTAACTAAGATACAAAAAAAATACACACACCCCTAAAAAATGGCCAAATCTGATTAAAAATGAGTAGCAGTATAGAGGAACAGTCTGCTATAATGCAACAGCAGTCCGGTTCATCCCAAAATAAAGTGGCTAAAAGAGGTGTGCGGACTAAGGTACGCATGAATTCAGGTTCTTGAGGAACCCAAAAAGGCAGCCCAAAAACCACAGGGTTCCACAGAACTCAGTTTGAGAACACCTGGCATAGAGGGCTGGTAAAGGATGCACTGGAAGGACAGTGCTCATCCAGTTGCAATGAGTTCTCACCTCTGAAACAAGTGTATCAGAAATCTATCAGGCCTGTTCTGGCATTGCGTTATTTTCTGCCTCTAACAAAACTGAAGCCCATCAAATGTAGAAATGTTGTTTCCTTACAACCACAAGACGTCAACCTATTGTGCCACTAGTGCGAAAATTAGATGGTCTTGAGTGCCAATTGAAACTGATGACATTAGCTTTTTCCACGCTGTGTGTTCCCAACCCCAGCAAAAGTTTCATTGTGTCAATGAAGAAAACGTGCTGGGAGGAAGGGAGACAAATTTTTCAAAAACTTCAAGCGACACTATTACTGGCTGGCTGTTGAAGAAATACAAAGTAAGATCTGGAAAGCAAGCATGACAGAAAAGCCAGAAAGCTCACCGAAGTTTTGCATGCTTTTATTACGATCTTTTTCCAGTTAAAAGGCTAGCGAGCATCTGCCATCCAGCTTTCTCAGCTAGAACAAAAAGCGAGCATGTAGAATTTTAAAAGGTATCATGTGCATCTCTGTTAGATTTTGTGAACTTGAGCAATTACTGCTTCTAGCGAGTCGAACCACAAACATGTCTCAAACATGCTGCATATACCGTATATACTCGTGTAAGGACCACACTTTTTTTCCACGGTTCTCACGAGGTGCGGCCCTTACATGGAACCGGCGTTTTTCCGCTAAAAATTTCTGCTACAGCGCAGCCTCGATTACGCGTCCGTTTTTTACGCAGCGATACCATTTTTATGACGAATTAGCGCAGGCGCGGCGAATCCTTCAAGTACACAATGCATTAAAAGTGTGGATTGTGCCCACACGATTAAGACAGGTTGCTAGCAGTTGCTTGGTCACTGTATTACTTTACTGGCAAATTTCACATGATCCTAAGTTAAGATCAACCTAAGGTGCGGCGCTTATGACGGCTTGGAGCGGCGCGTCACCGCCCAAAGACGCACCACTCGCGTTTTCTCGCACGGTGAGGCACACCCAACACGCCTGTACCCCTTCCTGGCTTTTGCACAGCATAACGTTTTGTCAATCCTTTCTGGTGCGAACGCCGAGCGAGCTAGCGTCGATGACTGACCGCCTGTGCGGGGTTCCAGGCCGAGCACGGCGCGTGGGACGACGCGTTTGTGGTCGTAGCGATTTTTACACGGCCAAAATTATGCGCGCATAAAATAGTTTTTGGCTCACTTTTTTTTTTTTAAATTGCCGGCGGCCAAGTTGGGGGTGCGGCCCTTACACAGGGGCGGCCCTTACACGAGTATATACGGCATATCTCAACCAATCCTGTGCGAACAAAAAACAAAAACCAGAACCACTGTTGATGCGCAACTCGACTTGCCTTCTTCCGAGTATCCGCGGTGTGGAACGAGGGCCTTGCGGTCGATGGTCGCACACTCTGACACCGGCTGTACAAGTGTCCTCGACCCACGGCTCTGCTGCAAAGACAAGGGCGAAGAGGCAAGATGTTTGCACAGAAAAATATATTACACAACAAAAGAAAGCTATGCTAAAACAACAGAAAAAAGTGCACTGTTGCGACACGCTGTAACAATGTCAATATATGCATACATGTTGAGACATGTCGCTTTGCACGGGGTCAATGCGTTTTGATTAAATTTTCAACTTCCTCTAGGCTAATATCTTGGAATCAATAAGGAGGCTAAAGGAACTTCTGCCCTTAAACTGGCAGATGCACTAGTATACGCATTAGTAGATGCACTACCAGACGCTAAAGTGGCACCAAAGGTGCTCCTTTTACTGAGGTAGTAAAGAGCTGTTAGCTATGCTTTATAACAGACCTACATGTCGCCCGGTTATGATAACAGATCGACAAGGTGAAATGGCCCCAGCCAGCTATTACTTAAGTGCCATAGTGACACAGCTATAAGAAAGTAGTACAGCCAAGAATGGCTACACTTCTTATTAAAGCATATTTACATTACGACAAAATTACAATTATTGCTAGCATCCCTGAAAACACGCCAAACGTCAGGAATAAAAAAAAAAAAAAGAGACACGTTGGACGTCCTCTCCAGATTGAGTGGTATAAACCTTTGCTGGCCGTAGAGAAAGCAAGAGAGATATATAGAAGACAAAAGCCACCAAAGCCAGTCCAGAACAAAGTGGCAAATACCCCTCAATGAAGGCACCCCTCACGACATCGTGATCAACCACCTTTTACTAACCATGACTGCTAGCAGAGGCAAGGAGGTTGACTGCAGACAGTAACGCCATTCACTTCTGTGCTAGCAAAGCTTTGGTGTTTAATTCCCTAAGACCAGATGTTCTCTAACTGGGTTCCTTGGAGTGCTTTTTGGGCTCTACGAGCATTTAAATGCATGCATGTGCCACTTGTTGTCGTTTCTATTATCCTAGACATCTTTTGCGCATGCGTTATGCTGTTACACGTCACATTCCGTTACATTTTATGCCACGCTATGTTTCCTTACTTGTTACACTACATGTTACATTTCCGCAGACACAAGGCGTTTCTCAGCACTCTTTGAAAGCCAGTCGGATCCCCTTGAGGTAAGAAAAAAATTTAAAACCTGTGCCTAAGGGATAAGTGGTACTGGGCACCCATAACTTGCTGCTTTCTCAATTGAAATAGTGGTTACCGCAACGGTGGCCCAGTGGTTACGGCCCTCAGCTGCTGACCCGAAAGACACAGGTTCGATCCCGGCCGGGACGGTCGAATTTCGATGGAGGCAAAATTCCAGAGGCCCATGTATACTGTGCGATGTCAGTGCGCGTTGAAGAACCCCAGGTGGTTGAAATTTCCAGAGCCCTTCACTACGGTGTCCCTCACAGCCCGAGTCGCTTTGGGACGTTAAACCCCCATAAAACTAAAACCAATTGAAATAGATACAGGAAGATCAAAATAAGACACATTATGAAGGGTTAAAAAAAGCCGGAGGGGACACCTAAGGTTTGGTTTATGGGGTTTAACGTCCCAAAGCAGGCCAGGCTATGAGGGATGAAATAGTGGAGGGCTCTGGAAATTTCGACCACCTGGGGTTCTTTGACGTGCACTGACATCGCACAGTACACGGGCCTCTAGAATTTCTCCTCCAAAGAAATTCGACCGCCGCGGCCGGGATCGAACCCGCGTCTTTCGTGTCAGCAGCCGAGCGCCATAATCACTGAGCCACCGCGGCGGTGGAGGGGACACCTAAGGTCAGCCTTAAGGGTATGAATAATACGTTAATAGGTTAATGCCCATATATGCGGAATTGGTCATTCTCTGCTTTACATTCACAGATGCCTGGGGGTCGTCATAGCCCCTTGTCCTGGAGAGATGGTGCCGTGGTTTAATGATGCACCACTGCTCTGCGATGGCAGCTGCTGCCACTAGTGGTGCTTGTGAGAACCAGATTGCTCTTCCCGAGCAACTTCTCGTGACAAATTATTAATTCAACAGCCACCTGCCACGGTGGGCAGTTTTCTCACGAACCAGTGGTAGCTTGCCATGCCCCCTGCAATGGTGGGCAGGTAGTGACCATGTCACAAGGTCACAAGTTGCAGGTGGGCCACCTGTTTCTCCGGGGATTTTTCACAGCCACTGACGCCGGGTTCTCAGCTGAACGGACCCCTTAACAGCGTTACAAAACGGAACAAAGAGGCTCACCAGGTAGGTGAGCACAGCTTGGCTCTTGGTGATCTGTGCCCTGAGGGTCTGCAGCTCCAGCTGGATCTGCTCCCGGACCACGTCCTCCGGAAAGGAGTACGCCTGCGGAGTTGGAAGCGCCAGTCTGAGTCAATGTGCTTGGCATGGTTTGAATGCTACGCTCGTACGAACGCGAAGTGCATTCGCAAGTTGGCTTCCAGAAAGAAAAGTTTTCCAGAAGAAAATTATTAGACATGGAAAAATGAATGTGAGCCGGCCAGTCAAATGACAGTGCACTGAAGAAAATACATCATCATCATCAGCATCAGCCTGACTGCGCCCACTGCAGGGGAAAGGCCTCTCCCAGGTCTCTCCAATTAACCCTGTCCAAGAAAATATGTTCAGCAATTCTATTTCCACTGTTGCTTTTTCACACCATATCGCATACTTTCTGATTACTCGAAATGTTACGATAAGTGCTCTTCTACAACTCTGATTTGTGTGCTTCCTCTGAAAGCTTGTCTCTTCCTCCTATAGGAATTTTACAACCCCGCTTAACTCCGTTTCTTGTTTGGGTCGTGGTAGTCTGAATATTCCTACTTTCTGTAAACACTCATTACATCAAACAGACTGTACAAATATGCTGCATTCCCGATATGGCTGAAGTGCCTTAGTTACTGCCACGTGATGCAAGTCAGTACATCAAACGGCAGCATGCAGCGTATCACCAGTGACATCACCATGAACACTTACAAAAGCACCACACGTCAAATAAACTTCACTTTTCCACTAGTGTTATCGAGCCGTTTGCTCGAAACAAAGCCATTACTATTATTTAAAAGCTCACTGTATTACCCTACATGAAGTGCCATTAAAGCCAAAGTCGTTAATGTCAGAACACCTTTCTACTTCAGCGGTTCAAAACAACAGGTCCTGTTTAGGTAGCATGTCTGAACCTGTATTGATGCCGAAAAGGTGTATCTAGTGGCGAGAACCATTGCAGAAAGATGAACACCATTTTGTTTCCAAGAATGACTTTTGGATGATGCCTGGTCTTGTTAGGTGCGTCCAGGCTTAACTGCCCAAAAAAATTTTGAGCCTCACTTGCACAACTCCCTCTGCTTAAAACTGGATAGTTAAGCAATCTTATCTGTGCAAGCTGCAATGGTTTGGTTTGGTTTATGGGGTTTAACGTCCCAAAGCGACTAAGGCTACGAGAGACGCCGTAGTGGAGGGCTCCGGAAATTTCGACCACCTGGGGTTCTTTAACGTGCACTGACATCGCACAGTACACGGGCCTCTAGAATTTCTCCTCCAAAGAAATTCTTGCCGCCGCGGCCGGGATCGAACCCGCGTCTTTCGGGACAGCAGCCGAGCACCATAACCGCTGAGCCACCGCGGCGGCGCAAGCTGCAATGAGTGCAAGGACTACGAACACACTGTCTGCATAGGCAGACATTTTATGTCAACGCAGGGGACACTACGGAAGCTTCAAGTTCTGGGGTGTCTACTGCCTCAACACTGAAACCAATTCTGCTGTTTCTCAGAGAGACAGGTCTCAGTGACACCGTGTGAATTCCCTCGAGTGTGCCCATGCGTGCGTCACGTGCAATTGCCTTGTGTGTGTGTCATGTTATACATCATAACTGTCAAATGGGATAGCTTGTTAGGCTCGCTGCCAGCTAGACCACTGCTGCATACAATAAAAAAATCGTCCCCATCTCTTCTTCCCCCTTCTTTTTTTTTTATCAGGCTAACATTTGTCGCAGTATTTCAAAGCAATGCACAGCTTGTCTCGATAATACACACTCCATGACCAAATATGTTTGTGTGCATCCCCTCTGTCGGGTACCCTCTAGCAAATAAGTTCAGAGGCAATAAGAACCATAGAGACACAAAAGTGCTCTGTGTCATCATTTCTTTTGTTTCGTTACACTACCACCACGTCTCATAGCAAAAAACAACTTGCCCAGTTTGTCACCTTTACAGCTTAGGTAAGAGGCAAACTCCACCCCCTTTTGGATTTTTACTTTTTATACACCGCATTTACTCATGCGATTTGCTCACTCCAAATATATTACCCAAGTTTATATGAAAAGAACTTTTACTCGTACATTTTACGCTCCCTGCTGTGTCAGACCACCACCATCCATGCGGGTGCTATCAAGGAAGGCTTGGCAAGATCGGTGTGGCCACGTGCAAAAGGTGTGAGTGGTGAGGGGCCGAACTGCACGCCTTTACCTGGCTAGCTCGCGCTGGCGGTCACTTTAGCGAATGAACCGTTGCGAGAGCGAACTTCCAGTAACCTCTAGCATGTGCCGGAATCCGAAACTGCAAGACCATTAACTGTCCGGTTCGCCACTGGTCAGACAGGTCGTACACGAAGGCACTGTTTTATCGCCTTTTATCGCCATTTACCTCTGACTGCTCACTTCGGGACTGTATCTCTGAGTGTTTACTGCTCTGAGCTGCAGTCATGTCATCCTGTAGGGAGCTACATAACTGAAGGCGGGGATACAGGGAGTATGCTTCTTACACTTGGAGTAAGCTTTTTTGGGGGGGGGGGGGTCAGTGAGGGGCGCAAGTTGGGAGGGGTCAGCATACAGGAGGCAATATACAGTACATATGACATGTTATAACCATTGTAGAGTTTTTTTAAGTCTTATCTGCAAAATTTTCGCATAATTTGCCCACCCCCTTTTCGAAGCCTCAATTTAAAGAATTGACCAAATGTTTAGGGGAATCCCCCAAGGTGGAGTAGATTTGTAATAAGGGAGTAATTACTCATTGACGCCCACCCAAGCACAGCCATACGGCCACAAAGGAAAGCTATACAGCTTTCTCAGAAACTTCGCAGTTAAAGAAAAATTCCTCCTGGTCCGGGGTTCGAACCCGGGTTTTATTTAACTATGAAGTCTCTGAGAAAGCTGTATAGCTTTCCTTTGTAGCCGTATGGCTGCGCTCGGGTGGGCGTCAATGAGTAATTACTCCCTTATTACAAATCTACTCCACCTTGGGGGATTCCCCTAAACATTTGGTCAATACTGTTCCCACTTCGAGTTATTGATCAATTCGCTCTCGCCCTACCATAAGCTTGCCGTCCCGGTTAGCTCAGTTGGTAGAGTGACTGCTCCGGTGAAGCGGTGGTCCCGGGTTTGATCCCCGGACCAGGACGAATTTTTCTTTAACTATGAAGTTTCTGAGAAAGCTGTATAGCTTTCCTTTGTAGCCGTATGTCTGCGCTCGGGTGGATGTCAATGAGTAATTACTCCCTTATTACAAATTTAAAGAATAAAAAAAGTGCTCAAATTACGCGAGTAAATATGGTATTTTTGTTACACTTCCCTTTGCGATGCCTCTGTGATTGCTTATCTTGAACAAGCGGTTTGCATTCGGTGCAGCCAACGATGTGGGTAAAGGCGCATTCTTGTAGGGGTTAAGTAAGCAGCCGCTAGCCAGGTCTTGGCAAGTCATCAACTCGACGGGCTCAAGCTGCCCTTAAAACTTGCCACATGCTTTTAAAAAGTGCAGAAATCTGCATCCAGATGGCAGTGCATCTCTTACCGACTCTGGGCTGACGTCTTCAAGAGCAGACACCAGTTGTCGATCCTGCAAATGAGAAAGACAGGAAATGAGGCTATGAAATCACGTGTGAAATCAGATGTGATGCACATAACTGCAGCATGCAAACAATAGCAAGTGGCCTTCAAGTGTGAGAAAAACTTCTGAAATCAGATGGGACCAGGTTAAGCAAGTCTGACAACGAAACGCTGAGGATCAGGATGTTGATGAAATTATAAATTACTAGATACTAGCTAAAAGCCACAGGAACGTCAATGTTCAGACGAACTGAAACGATGCGGTGTAATCTAGAAAAGCGCCATTTCACTCGTACTGAAAATATTAACATAATTTTGTACAGTACTTCATAACTATTGCATGAAAAACATGTACACCTAGAAGGCATAGTGCTCTGGATCAAAATTTCATGCAAAAGAACCATCAGACAGTCATTAGCAAAAACTTAACTTTTCACAACTGTATTCAGTCCCGAATGATATCTTTGCATTGTGTATAAAAGAAGGCAAACATCTTTGAAAGGCTGCTGAAAGGCCATTAGCTTCTATATAGTATATATGGAAGAATCGCGCTAAAAAGGGACGCGGCTTTGAAATCCCAAACAATGGCCAAACGTTGATATTTTAAAAACAGTTCTATCCACCTGTATGCCCCAATTTTTAAGCTGTCCGGAGTTTTAATTTCTGAAATCAAACGGGAAGTACTGTAAAAAAAATTGTTCCACAAATAGCGGCGGCTCTGCATTGCGGGGAAACGTTTGAACAAAGGGAATTTTTCTATGTTACGATTTTCTCTCTAGGTCTCACTTTCCGGAGCAGATTTCTTCACGACTGTATCACCTATTCTGACCCTGTTCCCTTTGTTGCACTCCTAGAACAATTATGCAGGTCAAGACAGTCCTTGTTTTCCAATTTGTGAGTTTCATATTTCTTGCAAGAAATTTTCTTCTAACTCTAGGTATGTCAACGGACACTGCATCGCAAAAACTCAAAGCCAAAATTTTTGTTTCGCAAAAGAAAAAAAAATTCTAAGAATCTCTTGACCTGTACGGCGCCAATATAAACGCATTGAATGCTGCACCAGCCATCTACCACATTTTCTGAACCCTGCAGTTTTTTCACCACATTCAGAGGAAAAACATGTTAGGAAAAAGTTTTTCGCAGATATAACAGTGAAATTTGAGACGGCAGTCGTAAAGTAATTTCTAATATGCTCAACAACCTTTATATAAATACATCAAGAAATAAAGAAAACTACACTGATAGCCGTATTCCCCTTTAACTCAAACTCACTAATTAAAACTTTCTGTTTACTGAAACTGATGCTCTGGTCCAGTCAACACTAAGAGTATGTTTGGGTACGCTCAACTCACCTGTTGGGCCACGGCCAGTATAGAAGCTGCTCCTTAAAGAGATAAGCAAAACAACAGCACATGATGAGAACTACTGTACATACACATGCGATAACACATCTCGATCCTGTACCAAAGAGTGAAACTCTGACCATAAGCTCAAGCACAATAAAAAAGCAAGCTCTTTGCTACAGTAATAAGAAAAGCAGTATGATTATGTTTCTCAGTTGTAAGCTAGGTGCCAGCTAGCACAAACTGAGCCGCACCACACCCAACACGCCACAATACTCCCACAGGAACATACACAGCTTTGTTCCCCTGCAGCTCGTTCATCTCTTGTGGGAAGCCTCTATACAAGAAGCCATCAGTCAAAAAATCTCTGCTAGAGACCCGTTTCTGAACCCCAAATTTGCCAGGCCTGAAAATTAATGGGTCTTGAACCTCTCTGCAAAGTTACCTTCAGTTCTGTTAAACTAACACTTACTCTTTCAACGTGTACGACACGCATGCCTCCAGGATTTTCGCGCACGAAAAGTGGATGCGAGCCTAAAAAAAAAAAAACTCACCAGCGTGCGATTCCAGGACCCTGACGGCTTCATCATTCAACCTGCACAAATGAGCCGCTCGTCAAACATCGTCGTCAGCAGAAGCAAACGTGGGGAAATGGGAGCCTGGAACTACTTGCAATACACTTAATCTTCATGCCTAATCCGAACAGGCAATTAACCAGAAGCACTGATCAAACAAAAAAAACAAAAGTGCACACGGTCAGCCAATGCAACAAGTGCAAGTTCTAGAACTCGAAGTGCATGTCTACTTGCAAATACAGACCAACAATGTCACAAGCCATGCAAATAACCTACAGACAAAGAAGGAAAAATGGATGGACTAAATTCAAAGACAGCGAGCAAAACATAGGTTTACACCTACCATCAACATCGTAACTGATATAGTAATTATCCACTACATGGCAGCAAGAGAAAGGAAAGATGTGGCCCGGATTTCAACTATGCTTGAAAAGAGCTGGCCTTGGTATAAAAAAAGAAATGTTCTGGAGTTGCAGCCGGTCTTGCAACATATTACGACCCGTTCATAACAGGAACTCGTGAACTTGTGAAAGCCAAAAGTGATGCTTATGTGCAGGCTCAATTCGTCAGGCAACTGCCTAGCAAAAACCATCCTTGAAAGAACTGTCAGCTTTTTCCTTCAATGAAAGGTATTAAGGCGGAAGCCTTTAATGCCTCATCGTTGTAAGCAGGAGGTGTCGACAGAAATGTCACGCTTTTCAATTGGTCAAAACGGTCGTGACGTCACAGTGCGCGAATTTCAAACGGAGCCAATTGTACTTTGGCTAGTAACAACCATGCAACCAATTAAAGGGATCGTATAATGATGCTCCAAGTAAGTGGAAATGAGTTTAGTTAACTGCTTAATCACCCAATTAGCCTAATCAACCTTTCTAGTCAGACCAGATAAACAAATAAAACCGAGCAGGAAGTTGGTCGAGTTCAGGAATCGAACCCCGGTCTCCGGAGTGCGAGATGAGCATGCTAACCACTCCGCCATGCCAGCTCGATGCTTTGTAATGAACAAAGGCGCGTCTAGTGGATACGGTGTCTTCGTTCACTCCCATCTTCCTCCATTCATTTAAGGCGAGGTTCAGGTGTCCACCGAGATATGTGAGACAGATACTTTTCCTTTCCCCCAAAACTAATTTACCGACAAGCAAGAGGTAGAGCTGAACGGGCGATGGCGTTCTGTGGACTCCCTGGCAGCGTTGCAAGGCGCTCTCGCGTTCCACTCTTAGGGGCGAAGCCTAACATCTTAACAACGCATCAGTGACACAAGCAGCAACACCCCTATTAAGGCTTTCGCCTCACCGCACTTTAGGTGAACAAAGCGCCCCCTGAATTTTTGATTGAGCAATAAGGTAGATGACTCCCTTTCTACTTCAAACTGATCGCCTACACAATGACATCCATGAGATAGAGCATGTGCAGACTTCTTGCTCTGCCTAATACTTTTTTGCCTGGGCTAAGTGGCTGATCTCAAGTACTATGCTTAGTCATGTTTATGTATTGGTGCACATCCATTATCTTTACATAGCACAAGTTTGGCAACATTCTGCGTAAACTTTCGTTCAAACCAAGAGTCATCAGGCATCGACACATACTGACTTCCGTGAGCTTAAATAAGCCTTCCGTACTGACTGCATGCAGTGCTGTAACACTCAATAATTTGCACAGCAAGAAGCTCCTTGCAATACCTACAGCAGTTTCCTGACCCCCATTTACTCTTGCACATACTGAGGGCATTTCCATGGCTGCTCCCAAAGTCATAACTGTGCGTGCATTGAAAGGCAAAGCTAACACTGGGTACACCATGCTAAGGAACGCAGCCAGCGATACGGATGCCGTCATTCAGACTGCCATCCAGTTTGCATCGAAGCCGAAGTGGCAACCGCCGGAGACTTTCAGCAACACCACTGAAGAAGCACCTCAGCAATGCATGGGGTGTCTAAATGTGACACTAGTATATACTTTCTGTTCTTCTAACTATCCTTGAGCAAGCATGCATGTCCGAGCTCCATTCCACGCTTCGTCCACGAATCACTTGCAGACAATGGAACCCTTGTCGATGGAAACCGAAAGCGGATACTCGCGATACCTGCGGTACTGATTAATAACACCGATAACAATGCCACGCTTCAGCATAGAAGCAGCAACTCAAACAAGACTGGTTCATGCGGGTAGACCTCAGTCTTGTGTCCTTTCATCTCATCCTGCCATTCTCTCCCCAAGCCTGCACACTGTCCTGTACATTGTACTTTCCAGAGTTAAATCTGACGACTACAAGGTACACTAGCGCCCTCTTGTAGCTCTGCCCGCAACTAGGCCAGGTATGACAGCTGGCGTCTCCATCGCACGTTCTTAAAAAAACAAAATGTCATAGAGGACCGCTGCCTTTTAGCACTACGTCTGTGAAGACTGTCTTGATTAACCTTGAGGCCACATGAGAGGACAGAACCTTATATGACCTTTTTTTGTATTTCAACCTAGGGTTCAGATACATTGACCTGATGCAGACATCGAGCCAGAAGTCTGGAAAACTGAAAAATCTCACTGTTCTTGTAGATCAAGTTTTTTTTAATAGCCTTGAAGTGCATCATTGTGGGCAAGTCTGTAGTCACAGTGGCTGAGCAAGCACACACACACTGTACCGAAGAAGTCATCACAACTCCATTCCTGGCAAATTTCGTAGATGCTACATGTCAGGCAACTACAACAAGAAAGATGTAAAAAAAAGTTGGTAATCCACAAAAGAGGACGGTGCCGTGCGATATACATGACACAGACTAAGAGAAACATTCGACATGCTGAACAGCTAGGTTGCAACTACTGATGTCAGCGACTACAGCACTTCGTACACACATCAGGTGCAAGCAGCATGTCAGCGACTACAGCACTTCGTACACACATCAGGTGCAAGCAGCATGTCAGCGACTACAACACTTCGTACACACATCAGGTGCAAGCAGCATGCAACTACTATTGGGCAAAAAATATATGCATTTTGCGCAAGAACGTGCCAGGCTAATAAGAAGGCAGGGTGCTATTTGCACATGTGGTGAAGGGTTTTTTTTTCAACGTGCTTCAAAATGCAACTGACGACGACTGCTTTCTTGTCTACGGAGGTGACTAGGGGAACAGGGGGCCAGGGTCAATTTTCAAACCTCTGAGGCTGCCGTGAGCCGCACTGCGAAACGCAGCTGCCCATTGGCTAGCTCGTCGCTTGGTGGTGTAGTCTAGCTTTGGCCAATCGCTTTGCTCGGGCCACGGGGGCGTAGTCTTTCCCAAGGTCGCCAAGGCACATTGTTGCTCACTGACAGTGCGGCAAGAGAAGAAAATAAAAAGGCGAGGGTTGTGGTTAGGCCTCAAATGATATAAGCTTGGCTTACCACAACTTCTTTCAGGAGTTGATGGAACTGGTGTATTTAACACACAGTTGTTTGGCAATATTAGATTCCGCACTCAATGATGAACGGACCCCCAAACATTGTTATTTTTTTTAAAAAAGAAATTGTATTTGTTAAGCAAGCAATCATGATATATGACACACCCAGAACATTATGATAGCACACAAGAAATAATTACAGCTTCATGCAAAAGCCTGAAAGATGTCCCTTTTGACTGTTCACGTTTGACTACTAGAAGTCTCGTACAGCGCACTGAAGAAAATATTAAAAAAAACTGCTTGTAACAGGTCTGTGGTATATTCCATCTTACGGCATTCTCCAGGACACAACTCTGCTACTGAATGTCATTACTGATGGGCACTGCTGAAGGAGCGGAAAATGTCAATTTGCCACAGCATCATTTTTTTTAATAAACACTGATGTCCAAGTTCTTAATAAAACCTATTTGCTGGACCTTTTGAAACTCTGCTGGCATTCGTTCAGCAACAATAGACCGTTTTCATTGCTGAAAAATTTGCAGCTGACATTAATATTTGTTTTGTCCACCACCCAGAATCGAACTTATAACACTGGCAACGGCATCCGGTGTCATGAGTTTGCTTCATTTGATTTTGCGCATAAGGTTTTTGAGTTTACAGCCCTTGAGCATGACAAATGCGCCGGTGGTAGTGATACAAAAATTACTCCGATACTCAGATGTGAAACACCGTTTTCTGATCTATACAGCGAAAAATCTCTCCAGATGACACTGGACTGTACACGCACAAATGGGTGACGGTGGCAAAACACCTTTCATCCGTTCCTAGCTTATAAGAGCTCTGTTTTCTGTGAAGGTAGGTTTTTTGTTAACAAAAAGCAAAAACAACAAAACAAGAAAATCAGGCAACCACACTGCACATTCATAAATGTGCACAGGAAACCAACCACCATTCCTCAGTGTCCACTCAACTGCCAGCAGAGGCAAAATCTCTGGGACAGGCCATACAAAACTTTACAGGCAGCACCTCGATTCTAACGACTTGCTTACGACATTATTCAACACAGAGTCGTAAAATTTTCCTATTCAACTTTTCAGAATATTTTTGAAGACAGGCACTCTGGCTATCTCGGTCGTAAGGCTTTCACAACCCAGCTGTGGTTTTGCGCGCACGTGAACAGCTGTCCTTTGTTTGAAAGTAACCAGCTTTCCTTTTTATGCCCCGTTCTTTTTTTCTCCGGATGTCTCCTTTGTACCTACCTGCTCTCCTCCCTCCTATTAAATGCTTCCCCAAGCTTTTCGAAATTTGGCCACTACTGCCCAGAAAGCCAACACACCCACTTCGAACATTTCCAAGCTTTTGTCCATATGCAGTTGTCATCACCATCACTCAAGCAAAGAGGTGTTATAGTATGTGGGACTTAACATCCCAAAGCAGCCCCTGGGCTGAGGGACATGCCGTAGTGGGAAGCTCCGGATTGATTTAGATCACCTGGGAACTTTAATGTTCTCTGATGTCACAGAACACAACGGCACCTCTGCATTCCGTCCCCACCAAAATGCAGCCACTGCAGCCCTGTGTCGATCCTGTGACACTGCACTCGACGAAACAATGCATAAATCCCTGCCCCACTATGACCAGACTAAGCTGAGTTAGACTGCCCGTGGGATAAAGTCCTCTCCTAGTGATCTCCCAATACCCTCTGCCTAGCACCAGCTGTAATATCCCAGCAGATTTACAAACGGCACCGCTCAGCCCTATTCTATGCTGCCACGTACCTTCAATCCATCAGTTCACAAGAATTAGTGGAATGGCTAAGCACAACACCAATGCAACTGATGCGGATGATGGCAGAGAAGAACCAGCGTACGCCAAGTGGGAAAACAAAACTTGGCTCTTCAACACCACATTTCTATACACACTACAACAAAAAAAAAAACACACCAAGACCTTTAGGCGTCCCTTGAAGAAAGGACCTCCCCTTGGCCGTGTTAACCTCGATCAAGTGAGCTCACTCGTCATTTGGCTGACTGTGCCCACTCCCTGGCCTGCCTATGTAATGTTCTTACCAGGTGAATGCCAGTTTTCCGTCATGACATACTATGACGCTACATACTTTTTATGTCTCAGTTGGGCTCCAAACAGGACCAGTTTCTCTTACTTTCCCCCACTCGGGCCTGATGTCTACCAGCTGGTGATGAACTGGGACCAGTTGTCTCCTACTTGCCCTCAAACTGGGATCAGTTGATTTTGCACTGGAACCAGCTAATCCTAGTTCAATTCCCAATCAAAGATTTTCCTTAGCACAACTTAATTCGCTTACTCCCGAGGAAGTCCCCAATACAGCCATCACTGCAAAAAGTGACAGGCCCACGAGTGCCATGAAGTTTGGAACTCACACTAGACAATGGCTGAGGAGAACCAGATAAGGGAAAGGAACGCAATGAATAACCAACCATCATGAGTAGTGCAGAAGGTATGCCCTAGCTATGAACACAGAGCCCTTGAAACAGGTCCCAAAAACATCCCTCAAAGAGACAACCACAATCCGTGTGAAAAACAGAATCAGAGCAGGTCCGAGCAGGAAGTCTGAAACTGGCACCTTGGTGAAAACCTAGGTGGACTGCATGATGAGCAGCTTTCAAATCTCGCGCCCATTTTCGAGGTCGTTCCTCCTTAGGTAATGCAAAGGCCAATACAAAACACGATATTTCCCGACGTCAACACGTAGCGCGGCCTTCCGGCGACTTTTCGGGACCGATCACGCGGGACTTCTCAGTAAGTACCCACCCCCCCCCCCCCACACACACACACACACTCACGAACGCACACAGCGGCCCGACAGGAAAGGTCGGCGCCGGCGCATCCCACACGGCCACGGATGTCCAACAGACGTCCCAAGCCGCCGGACACCCAACAAACAAATCGGGACGTCCGCGGGACGTAGGGTGGACGTCCCTCTCAATAACGATATCGAAATGCGGTCAGAATTCGCGACCGCAACGGCACTTCGCGCCGCAAGCCGAAGAACAAGACGACGGGATCAAACACGGTTAGAGACGCACGGATCAAAACGATAACGGACAACTACACGTTCAAACACGATCCGAAAAGACGCCGAGGCCGTTCGGGTACAGCACGACGCACCGGAGAATCGCACGCCGAAGCCGACGTCGTTCGTAGATCGGCCCGAGGGAAGCACATCGGCCCACACACACTGCGGCGGGACGCCGGGAAGAGCGCGCGGACGCAGGGCGACACGGGTGGCACGCGCAGCTAAACTGTACGCCAACGGGAGGAGGAGCAGCGGCTGGGAGGACTACGTCGGCCGGTGACGAAAAAACAACGCGGCGCAGCCGCACAGTGATCGTGGAAAGGAGAATACGACGTCAGTACACTCTCCCGTATATGCTGGGGAGAAAAGGGAACGCTAGTATAGGGAATTGGGGAGGCGAAGAAACGGGGAGGAGGGGAGGGGAGCAGACGCGGCGAGGCGCGAGGATGGAACGGGGATCCCGTGGGGAAGGATCGGCGAAGAGCGGGATGCGCAAACGCCGAAGGCGAGGGTAAAAAGGGAATCGGGGAAAGCGAATGGGGAAGAAGGGTCGAAATTAAGAGAGTGGGAAATCTGACCGCCGAAAGCGAAAACGGCAACCGCGGGAAAGTATTAGGGAAGGGGCAAGATACACGCGATAAAAAAATAGCCGTTCGACGCAGGGAAGAAAAGGGAATGATAGGGAAAGAATACACTGAAGCGGCAGAGGAGGGAAGCATGCTGGAGCATCGGTATGGCGCGAACGCAAACGGATGGAGGAAGCAGCGACGCGATGCGGGTACAAATCCAGGAGAAGCGAGTTTCATCCCTCGCCGCCTTTTCTCCCGCTTTCTTTCCCCCTCTCCCCTCTTCCCGAACGGGAGAGGCGAGGAGGGTGGCGGGGAAAGGGAAAGGGGGGCGAGAGTAGGGAGTGGGAAGCGCGCGCGTGCGAAGGCAATCGATATAGTCCAGCTGCACGCCTCCGTCCGCGCGTCTTATTCACTCTCGCGTATCCATACTCCCTAAAGCGAAACGTAAAGCCGGGAACAAGGAATGGAATAGGGAGGAGGAGGGAATGCAAATGGGGACGTTTCTCCTCCTCCCTCGGGAATGAAACGGAGCGAGTGAATCTCGGCCGGTCGGCTGCTCCCCGTTTATGTAAATCAGCCAATAAAGACGGCAGAAAGGGGGGGATTCGCTTTGCGAATGGAGTCCGATCGCTTCTATATATGCTGCGCCGAAGTGCAAAAGCCGACACAGCTAGTGTTCGATCGGTTCGGTCGCCGAAATGGGGTATCCGCGGCAGGATTTTTTAAGCTGTAGCTCTCAGCGCGGAATTTTTCTTCAAATATAGTTTGGGCTGAAATGCACGGCACGTCCCCTTCCCGATCTGCCGACGGCAGATTAAATGCACGCAACACTGGTAATTAAAAATTTCTCAGTGACGTTTGCACGACCGTTTCTCAATTGGTAACGTACAAATTTAATCACTGCTATACTTTCAGCACCTAGCATGAAAAGGTATAACAACGGAAAACAATTAAGGAAAATGCTTCCATTATACTTGGGCGTATTTGTAGACTACAATACACGTTCTCAGTCGTATTGTTTTGCCCTATAAGTTATGACTTTTAATGTCCCAAAGCAACTCAGGCTATGGGGGACGCTGTAGTGAAGGATTCCGGAAATTTCGACCACCTGGGGTTCTTCAACGTGCACTGACATCGCACAGCACACGGGCCTCTATAGAATTTCGCCTCCATCGATACTCGACAGCCGCGGCCGGGGTCGAACCCGCGTCCTTCGGGTCAGCAGCCGAGCGCCATAACCAATGAGCCACCGCGGCGGCCGAAGAAGCTTAATAATTTTAACTAATAGCATAGAAACAACGAACATAACATACATCGCGCGCGTCTCCAAACACGATGAAAGACAGCCCAAAGCTCAGTTACTGCCTGAGAAACGCGCCGTGAGGCGCAAGTTCAAGAACAAAGAAAAGCGCGGGATGGCATGAGAAACCGGCTTAAAGTACGGCGATCGCGTTGCAGATCCTATTTCACGCCAACCCGATTCCACGAAATTCCCGATACAACGAACAGTCTGCAAAAAAAACGCAAATATTCGCGGAGTCAAACGCGATTTTTAGAAAATTCTCAGTTCAACGAAGATATTCGCGGCCCTGACTTTTTTGTACGACGGACACGGAACTGTACCGCGCAGCTTCTTGTAAAAAAAAATACAATTTACCGAATTAACTTATCTATGGCTCACTCGCAGTGCGGCTTCATGGTCAGAGCTTTCCTATTCGACTATTAGAGCTTCGATCACAAATCCAGCAACAATTTCCCTGACCACTGCAATCAGAAATCATCCAACCAGCAACCTGGTGCTTCAAGGTCGTTTTCTGTTCCGGTCGTTTTTCCCATTCGGGTCGGAGAAGCGAAAGCGACAGCTGTATATATGCACCTCACCCATCCACGACAACACTCCCTCCCAGCAAAAATTTCTATAAAGTCTATTGACAGTCTTTAGACCATCTATTGACACTCTTCAAACAATCTATTGACAGTCTTCAGACTATCTACTGACAATCATTAGACCATCTATTGAAAGTCTGTAGACTATCTATTGACCGTCTGTAGCGAGCTGTGGCAGTCTTTAAACAATCTATTGAGTCTTCAGACTACCTACTGACAATCTTTAGACCATCTATTCAGTCTTCAGAATAGCTACTGACAGTCTAAAGACTATTATTGATAGTCTACAGCGAGCTGTCGCCTTTGCTTTCCCGTCCCGAGGGAGGCCGCAGTTTTTCCTCGAGGTAAGATGACAGTCCTAGATTACACCTACGGTACAAATCCCTTCAGCCAGCAGATGAACGCCGGAGTTTCGGGTTACGACATACTACGACGCCAACGCCGTTCGCACCAGACGTCTCTATAAGAAACGGCTGGAAGAATACACGTCCACAGAAAACGCAACCACGAACACACACGTTTCGCAAACACTGCCCCTCCCTTTGCCAAGGCGTTCCTATTGCTATTGGTGCCAGATACGGCGCTCGGCGGGCGACTATTTTTAGCGCGAAAAGTCTGCACCACCTGCTCGCCCGGCGCGGATCAGTTAATTCCCAGGGCGCCCGACTGTGTCTAACGGCCCGCGAGAGAGAGAGAAAAAAAAAGGAAAAAGCGCAGCAGCTTACACAGGGGCTAACAGGAGAGGCTCATAAGGGGAAGCGCTCGTAAGCTTGCGCGGAGAACAAGTTTATTGGCTTGTTGGCGCACACATTATTCAGAGTACCGCGAGGCCCATATATATTATAAGGTGTGCAGCAATAACTGTTTCTTTTCTATACTGGCTTTGTTGCGCGCAACACGCCTGAAGTACCGTATAAACGCGTGTAAGGGCCGCACCCGTGTACTGGTCGCACCCTGTTTTCCCGAAGGAAATATTAAAAAAAAAAAGATCCGCCGCACCCAAACTTTCGATGACTCACACGGGAATAGCCTTCTAAATGCACGCGCCGTGGCCTCCGCGATCAGCTCCGATCAGCTGTGAGCAACGGTGCGCTTGAATGCGGAGGCCGCGCACAGGAGCTTCCAGGTGCCGCCCACAGTTGGCGTCAGAGGCCGCGGCTCATCGTCATCATCAACGTTAACTTTTGTAGCGAAAGATACATTGGCCACGAACTTGCGATTTCGCTGTGGCGGTGCTCCGAGGAGGCACAGAGACCGACCTCGAGTCGTTGCCTAGCAACCGCCGCAGATGGCGGACGCCGCGCGCTCGCCGCGCCATCTGGCACGACGTCACACCGCGCGCCTCGCCGCCGCCGCCGTTTTGTATGACGTCACAACGCTCGCCTCCGTTCGTTTCGCCAACTGTGTCGCATGCCTGATAAAATGCCGGATTAACCAAGGCTAACCAAGTTATGCCTTAGCTTCCGCTACGTATATCCTGGCATAGCCGAGCTAAGCCACAGCCAATTTATTCCTCCACCGCGAGTTCCCGCTATCCATATCAGCATCAGTATCGCCAGCTCCAGCTTTTTGTGGCTGTCAAAGGCACGGGAGTTGTGATACCGTGTTAGTTCACCGCAGGTCAGGCTTTCGTGTGCTGCCACCGAGCGTTGCAATTTTAGCACGATGGGCAAGCCCCTTAACAGCTATACGGCTGGGAGCTTGCTCTCGAAGGCAGCAAGCGTGTGGCGGGCAGGAAATTCGATGTGGCCGAGAAGTACGTCCAACGAAGGTGCAACCAAAAGGATGCACTGAGGCACGCAAGCTGCAAAAAGTGCGTTTTCCAAGGCAGGCCGTGCAAGTTTCCCGAACTGGAAGAAGAGCTGCTTTGCTATGTGATGGAAGTGCAGTACAACAGGTACGCGTTGACAGCAGACATGCTGCGTGACTTCCTGTGGGATGAGCGTGTACCAGAGCACAGTACCAGCTCAGAGTCGAAATACCCCGCGAGTGACAATTGAACATAAAATAAATGTCGCTCATTCCCTGATTGGTGTGTTCTTACAAAAAAATTTTTTCGCAGATCGCGGTATGGGCCGCACCCCGAAAACTGCCCGTCAAATCCGAAAAAAAAAAGTGCGGCCCTTACACGCGTTTATACGGCACTCTGAAAGTTCAAATTAAGTTATTAAAGTTATCCAGGCTCCTAGGAAAAATTAAAGCAACGTGAAAAAGCAAAGCTAACTCTAAAGTTCATCGTAATATGCTGGGGTATTATTCACTGCATCCAAAAGAATTAAGGCATAGAGTACCGATTTCTGTACTTATTTCACTACAAGGGACACAGAGCAGGTGGAGAGGAAATATGAAGTAAATATCATCATCATAATCAGCCAATGTACCAAGATAAAGTGCACGAAAGCTAAGTTATGTGTGAATCCAATAGGGATGCAAGTTGTTGCCTTTAATGGACAGCATTTGCATTTCCATTATTTCAGCAATTAGCTCACAAGAAAACTTCTCACTGCGGCATTGCCAGATCATTTCTCCCATTCATTTTTGGACTGTGTCATATTCAATGACGTAAGTGGAATCCAGAAAAACTAGTCTTTTTTTTTTGTGAAAACAGTGCGGATACCACTCTTGAAATACATACAGCAACTCCAGGCTTGGACGAACCATTCTGCAAATTTGTTTTTTGGGCAAAGTGGAGTATTTTGTGGCAGAGAACAAAAAAAAAATCCTTTCTCGAGTACGATTCATCGATAAATCTTTTTACATGAATCAAATTTCCATTCAGACTGGAAGTGGCAACAGTGAACAAACCCAAGACGACGACAAAAAAAAAGGCGCCCACTTCTGCAAAAAGCAAATAGTACTATGCCTTGAGAATGCAGCCACTGGAGGAATATTATTAAGTGAGCAAAAACACTAAAATTTTAGCAGCAAGGAATGTAGTTCCTTCCTAAATCTAAATTTTTATCTGTTTAATAAAAAGGCAAAGGTACACGCTTCCACCTCTTAACGGCACCATGGAAAAGAAATTCTACTATGCCTGTTCCCCTGAAAAATACATGGAGCTATGGACTCACGGAGCTTTACGGCATTCTCACTAGCCGTCTGGCCTGTGCGTATACTAGGAAATGCTCCCCCCCCTCCCCCACATTAATAAGTACGGAACTATAAGTAAGACAAAAGTCATATTTCTGCTCCAGAAAACAGCTCCTCGTTCACACGCAGAATAGTGTTATACAAGCATTGCACTCAGCCAAACATGTCAACCAGCAGCCTCGAGAGTATCGCTGAAATGAGAATTGCTTCACCAACTGACCACCTAGGCACGTCATGCCCAGCATCATGTTCAATGAATGACGTGGCCACGTACCGTGTTATGATATATGTCACAACTAACACCATACACGACATCTTAGTATTAAATTTCAATCTCCCAGCGCTGGCATATCACTGTATGTCAGACGTAAGCCCGTTGTGCACTACACAGTGCGGGCTGGGCGATTTTATTTTTATTTCTTTTTTCTGCCCACACTAGGTTTGGTTTAGTGGTTTATGGGGGTTTAACATCCCAAGCGACTCAGGCTATGGGGGACGCCGTAGTGAAGGGCTCCGGAAATTTCGACCACCTGGGGTTCTTTAACGTGCACTGACATCACACAGCACACGGGCCTCTAGAATTTCGCCTCCATCGAAATTCGACCGCTGTGGCCAGGATCGAACCCGCGTCTTTCGGGTCAGCAGCCGAGCACTATAACCACTGAGCCACTGAGGTGGCTCTTCCCACACTAATTTATGTATGTGAGACATGTCATTTTTCATCTTGCATCCACCCAAATGCACCAGGAATCAGAGCAGCAGCCTCTTGCAAACTGCAGCACACACTTCGGCTGCTCAACTGCCCCAAGCAGCTCCGCTGCATATCTGGAAGGAAAGCACGGATGAAAGCAAGAGCACCAGACTCACATCTGGAGGTCACGACGAATGGCTTTGAGCGCAATCAGCGAAACCCCGAGGAAACACCACAGCTCCGTCTGTCGCCTCTCCAGTGCCGACTGCTCCTCCTTGGTTTTGGAAACCTTGGAAGAAAAAAAAAGAAAAGGGGAGGGGGACAAGGGAGACAAAGACAACCCACGCTTACACACGCCACAGCACAACAGCGTCCGCTGCGCTCGCCACCAGCGTGCGGGCCCTGCGTAACACAAATTAACGAAAACAAAGCTGTAGCTTGTGCCTCACTAGGAAATGAAGTCTGGGCCCAGTCATACAGTTCTTCACCTCCTCTGCTTCAAGGATAACATTTGTCTCCAAAAATTGTCTATGGACCTCGACAAATTTTAAGAGCATTAGCACTTACTCATCACGTTCAGAGATTTTGCGGCGTCGACTGCCACCATGACATACAGCGCCATCTGTGGCAGCAACTACTTATCATAATTCGAGATTTTGTGAGGTCTGCTACCACTCTTGAGATCACAGCGCCATCTGTGGCAGCAAGTAGAAAACAGCACATCTCGCACTGAGACTTGTAGGGCCATCTACAATAGCATTGTAGAAACAACCACCTGCCGCTTGCCAGTGAAGCTGTTAAGCAGTGATTTGTGTGATACTTGGTTGCAATATGTACAAGTGAAATGTTTGTGTGTTTATCATATGGGGAAATAAACGTACAAATTCATATTTCCATTGGTGTACCACCCTTTAATCTCATTCATATCAATTCTAGTCAACCAAACAGCCAACGCTCGTTACTTGAACGTCTTCCTGACGGTGGCAGCCGTTTTTTTCTTCGCATACTCGCAGGTCCCCGGGCCGAACCTAATACACTACTCTAGAATGATGACGATGATGATAGACTTTAAAGGCTCAAGGGCAGCTCTGTGGAAAGAGCACCATGGGACAAGGTATTTTCGTCTATCGAAGGTGGGGTAAGAGACCAGTTTGCAAAGTATTTCAACCCGGATAAGCCATGCACCAGGATAGGGGAAAGCCTGTACCCAATGTATCGCCAGTGGGTATCCGCTGGCACTGGGGATCGAACCCTGCGCTTTCCGCATGCGAGGTGGATGCCCAAACCCCTACGCCACCACTGCGGTCTTTAATAACTTTTCACAGCATACCAGTACACTATTACTGCCTGTTCAGCTTTCATAGTGCAAGTATACTTCATTTGCTGACAATATAACCGTGCTGCGTTTTATGGTACTGTACATACATTCTCTAAACCTATTAATATCTTTATTCACCTTTTGAAACATGACATTTGTTTTCTGCCACAGCCTGTGAATATACTGCAACACATGGGATATAAATGAATATCAGAAGGCTGTGCAGCTTTCATTAAACTGTGAAACTTAGCTAGGATAGATGTTAATGACTCCCTAGTGCCAATCAAATCTTAACTGTGACCCTGCCTAAGCCTGCCTTACCTTTGCTTCCAGCTCTTTGATGACCTCTTCTTTCTTCTTCAACTCCTGCTCAAGCTTTGCCTGCAAAGCTTCGGCTAGAAAATTGAAAAGAATAAAAAGATGTTCCAATCGCACACACACTGCACAAAGAATGACAGGCAGAAATTAAGTGCTAGAAAATCTCACATACTTAGCACTTCTGCACAAGTGCTCAAATGATTATGCTCTACACCACTGTACTTAACTGTAGTCTGCAAACTCCCAGCTAACCCACACTCGACTGCTGAAATCTAGCGTTGCCAACTCTCAAATTAAGCCAGCTTCGGAAGTGCAAACGGCATTACTAAATGGAAACTTGACACAAAATAACTTTTACCCGAAATAACAATCCAAAACAGCGTTCAGCCTGACATTGCCTTCGACGCAACATGCCGGGCAACCAAAAAGCACAGATGCCAATTCAATATCATCCAGCAGCGTTTGGCAGAGCCAAAAATTAAAATACACACACAAAAAAAAAAGGACATTAACATACCTCCGGCGCTGGCCAAGTTCTCCTGGACAAGTGCTGTGATCCTCGGTGGAAGGCTGCACGTTAGCAAAGCGAGGTCACGTGACTAGGCTTAATTGTTTGTGCAAAGTTGCGCATATTTCTGACCTGGCGCAAACCGGCACACAAATGATGAAGCCGACAAAAAAAGATGGCTACGTGCCGTGCCAAATGAACACATGCATCTTGTACACCAGAATGACTCATGCAATTTTTTTCAGAAAAATAGCCGTTTACAAGGGAGTGCAATTAATTAACAGGTGTAACTTATAGACCGGAAAATTTGGTATCCAAAAAAAATGCAAAAGCCTAAAAATATTCGCATGCGTAACTTGCAAATATCTCGTATGAGGAGTATGACGTGCTGACGCTACACGTCAACTACAGGGGATGCTGTAATGGAGGGTTCCAGTTCATACTTTTGATTGCTTGCAGTAGTCTAACACGCACAGCGGATGGACGTTGTTTTTTTCAATTTCGCCTCCGTCGCCAATGCGGCCAACAAAGCAGCTGGAATTCAACACGGCGACCTTGGAATCAGCGACTAACCGTCAAATCCACCGAGCCACCACGATGGGTAGAAAAAAAAAATGTGGCGTACAATAGTGCTTTCCACAATGTGTCCAAACTACTACTACTGGTCTTGCCTATTGCAAATTGAACTACTGAGTAGTTATGTGGCCATGCATTGAGACTAGGCCCCAGAAAGGCAAACCAAGAAAAATCAAGCAAGGAAACATAGAACAAAGCGAAACCCCAGAAATGACACAGTCCCGCAAAACCCAATACTACAACTCCTTTCTAAGGAACTGAGCACAACGCAGCTGAAATAGTCGCCCTGAAATAGTCACAGCTGAAAGCGATCAAAAAAGCAAGGATAGCAGTCTAGTGCAAGCCATTTCACGTGAGCAACTGTCATGGTTTGCAAAACAAAAAAGACGAAAACAATGGATTGTGTGAAGACTCTCACCTGCTGTGACTCGACTGGCTCAGCAGGACAGAGTTCAGCAGACCTTCCTGCACAACATAAGAAGAAAAAAAAATAAAGATGCACAAGGCAGGTCAGAAGAAAAAAACTGCTAGCCAAACCTGAAGCAATTATCCTTCTTCAGCTAGTAACCTGGCAGTGAGGATTCCCTGCCGTAACCGAAATTCCCTCAACCAAAAAAAAAAGCCCTACTTCGGGCACTTTTTCCCAGCAGCAACTTGAAAACTCTGCCAATTTGGGAAAAGTGACAATTGTGGTTCTCAAACCTTCCTCAAACTCTAAACAATCCCGTTTCGCCAAATTTTGCCCCTTGAATTCCCCCCCAAAACAGGCAAAATTCCCCAAACATCACTGAAACCTGGCGACCAAGAACTCATGACTAGATCCTGGCCCCCATAACCTGTTGAAGAGTAGCCAATGACCAGAAACTCTGACCACCCGACGTGGTCCTGGGCATCTCATTTCTGTCACGAGTTGAGTGCTCTCAGTAGCGCTCGCTTTTGATCGGAATAGTATTGTGTGGTTTTTACACTCCCTCGCAGCAATGAATCTGAAGCTGAATGTTTGTTGCCAAGCGCTTGTGGCTGCACATTTAGAACTTCCATGCATATGCATGCATGCAATATCACGATATCATGACAGGCTTGTCAGAGGTACGCAAAGTCTGCCTGACGCATTTTGTTAGAGATCATGCAAATCAAACTGCATCCCACCAATCTGGCCCTAAGCATTGCGACAATGTGTACAGGCAATGAGAAATGAAAGATAGCAACAGTGAAAGGCATTCATTAATGTCAAAACAAATGGATAAGAAAAAAAAAATCAAAAGGAATGTATGGCCTTTGAAGCAATGACTACAGGAAAAAAAAAAACTGGAAAACCATTCTACATGTTTGGTTAGGGTAGAGCTCCTGTTATCTGTGCACCAAATATACTTTGCAACTGGAAAATATCTACTCTGAAATGGCCACTGACAGCAAATGGAAGTCTCGCCTATAATGATCGAGTACAGTGCTGTAAACACAAAGAAGCTAGTACCTTTGCTGAAAATGGAGCTTTTTATAAGCAGCAACCACAGCTGCAATGACATCAAGCCCGGCATTTTTCTTACAGATCTCCGAGGCAAGTAAGTATATTGATAGCAATTTCCTATGCTGATCACAGAATCCCTAGCACACTGCCCGTTGTCATCAACATTGAGTGTCTGGATCAAATGGTGAAAAAATATATTTTACACTCAAACTCAAAATTTCTCGGTCATAGTTAGCACATCTGTTACTCAAAATTTCTCAGTAATAATTAGCACATCTACTGCTGCTGAACAAATGCCAGAGCAGCAAGCACCAAGCTAAACTATAAAATCTCACTAAGCGCGAAAATTTGGTGGAATTGTCCTCCGTGTTGCGCTACATTGAGTCTTTGTTAATTTTTCCTGCAGGAGTTTAGACTGCACATCTTTTCTCCCTTCTCTCGAAATGTTCTTGGCAAGCGTGGGTGACCAGTCAGACAAAAATAAAATACAGTCAGCGTCAACAAATCAGATTCTTGCATTCTTCTCTCAAAACACACAGGTGCCCTGCTCACATCTGAGTAGCGCTGCTGAATCGCGGAGCAGTCCCAGGTCGGCAGTCTCGGGATTCCGCAAAACGGCAGGCGCGACCTCTTCACTGGACTCTGCGAAGGCCGCTGCGGAAGAGTTTAGGAGAAGCAGAACAAAAAAAGAATAGATTAGCTTTCCGCACTACTTCACAACAAGAATGAATTACTAGTATTTAGTTTGATCCAAACCGACACTTCCATTCCCTTCACAGAATCTCTACATGTATGCATCTCTTCAGTTCATTTTTCTTGTCTCACTCTTCAGTTTTTGTTTGGCAGTCTGTTTGAAAGTTTTAACAGCGTGAGATCTTGCTCGTCATGTTTCAAAATTTCATGGGGTCTGCTACCACACTGAGATCACAGCGCCATCTGTGGCAGCAACTAGAAAACAGCACATCTCACATTGAGACTTGTAGCGCCACCTACAAAAGCATTGTAGAAAAAAACACCTGTTGCGTGTCAATGACGACATCACGGTCCAATATGGTGGATAGAGGTGGAACTATGTGGTTGCAATATGTACAAGCGAAATGTTTGCGAGTGTGTTTATCATATGGCGGAGTAAACGTACAAATTCGTATTCCCATTGGTGTACCTCCTTTTAATCTCATTCACATCAATTCTAGTAAACCAAACAGCTAACGGTTGTTACTTCAACGTCTTCCAGACGGTGGCAGCCTTTTTTCTGTAGTACGTGTTTTTGATAGTCAGTTTGACTGCCTTTGTTTGTTTCCTTGCTTGCTTGTCACTTTTTTGTCACACGGTCAGCAACGCAAACTCACCGGTGTGCTGGTGCATTGCAGGTCTAGGGCGCTCAGTGACAGCTCGTCGCAGATGGTCCGCGGGCAGCTGTCCGCGGAGAAGATGACGCTCGCTGGAGAGATGGAGCGGCTGTTGAAGACGCCCTCGTCGCTGTCCAGGTTCAGCTCGACGGAGGTCATGGTCGCGGAGTCGGCTTCAACGGCATCGCCGTTGACGACGTCGCTGCAGTCGCTGCCGTGCAACGACGAGCTTCGCTCAAACAGCAACTCCTTAAGCCTGCGGAGCACACGGTTGAAGAGAAAGCAGCGGAGCGGGTGTAAGCAGCTGTCAATGCATGGAACCCAAGGTTACGAAATCAAATCACAGCCACAGGAGCCACATTTCAACGGAGGCCAAATGCAAGAACACCCGAATGACGATTGGGACCTCTTGGCTACTGAAGCAGTTTGACAGATGCTGTCAGAATCTAGGAGAATAAAAGAATATGGTGTTGTGAATATGTTTTGTGCCAGGACATACACATGACAAATCTATAAAGCTAAAAGGCAGATATAAATATTAAATGGCTACAGGGTGAGAATTTAGTGCCATATTGCATCAAACTGCTCAAACAGAATGACCTTAGCATACTCCCCCCGCACTTGCTCACAGCAGCTACAGCTGCCACAATGCTGGTAAGTCCTGATGCATTCACCAATCTGTTCAAGCTTGTGGTAAAATTTTTATGAACACCGAGGGCATCCAGGCTACAGTTTCCACGCACAAATTTTGCTGGACCGTCTTCTCCTCACTGCACAAGTGCCGTGTATTCTGGTAGATTCCTCGAACGAAATCGTTTATGGAGGTATTTCGCTTTGCTGCCACGAATCTACAGAGAAGAAGGCCAGTATGCACATCTCCCAGAGCGAAAATTCCGCAGCTTGTGTCGGAATTCATTCATAAAGAGTAGAACTAATCTACAGTAAAGCCACTCAGACCAGCAAAATCTTTAGTGTCTTTACTATATAGTTGGTAATGGCATGGCTGAGGATGCTGTCTGGTAACTGGCCACTTACTAAACACATAGTGCAGTTTTATGAAACAAACACTCAGAAATACCTTCCGGTTTGGCTTGGTTCCATGGGGGTTTAACGTCCCAAAGCAACTCAGGCTATGAGGGACACCATAGTGGAGAGCTCCGGAAATTTCAACCACTTCGGGTTCTTCAACGTGCACTGACATCGCACAGTACACGGGCCTCTAGAATTTCGCCTCCATCGAAATTCGACCGCCGCGGCTGGGATCGAAACCGCGTCTTTTGGGTCAGCAGCCGAGCGCCATAACCACTGCGGCTCCCAATGCACACGTGCCCTTGGCAACAGCAAAGACTGTCTTTTCATTGAAATCTTTACAATAAACAAATCACTTGTAGAATAAAGCAGCGGAAGATAAAATAAATCGATTACGCCGAGGCGGCAGTGAAGCAGTATTGCTTCAGGCATCAATTAAGGATATGTTGTGTCCCCTTATTGCTTTTGTGTGTGCGCGCCCCCGCATCCTCCTCCTAACGACCACTCGCATCCTCCTCCTAACGACCACTCGCATCCTCCTCCTAACGACCACTTGCCCTTCGTCGCACGCTGTCGCCAGATGCCCCCCCATGGTGCGCCCCCGCATCCTCCTCCTGTTTTGGGAAGCCACTCCCTCCCGTGGACGCTTCTCCGCTCCCTCCTTTCTTCGGGCGGCCAGTTCGGCTCCTGCCTCGGTCGACGCTGGTCGCACCCTCATCGGCTTTAAATAAACGAAGTCTTAAAGTACCGTGTGCGTCTTTCGCTGCATTCAACACAGCGACCGGACACGACAGTGGCGACGAGAAAGTGGATTCGACCCGCGCTACGCAACGCTATTGACAAGCCATGGCTACGCGAGGGTTTCCCAATCAGATACCAGAGTTCAACGGCTCATCGTGGTCATCGTGGGTTGGACGCTTTCAGTTCTACTTTGAAGCTAACAACATCACAGACCCAGCCTTGAAGAGGGCCAACCTGCTGACGCTGTGCGGGGAGCAGACCTACGATACTGTCTGCGCCCTTATTCAGCCAAGCACACCAGCGGCAGTGTCTTACGACGACATCGTAAAAGCGCTGCAAAAGCACTACGACCCAAGGCCATCCGAGGTCTACAGCCGGGCTCGCTTCCAACGACGAGATCAACTGGGAGGAGAAACTGTGAGCGCCTACGTAGCCGCGCTCAAGAAGCTCGCTGCCGACTGCAATTTTGGAACGCTGTCGACAACAGCTACCGGGCAGGAGGGAGACCCAGCTTCTTCTGCTAACACCACCATGCTTCCCTTGGACGTGATGTTACGCGACAGATTTGTGTGCGGACTGAGTGACGAGTCACTGCAGCAGCGCCTGTTCGCTGAGAAGGACCTCACATTCAGCAAAGCTTACGACATCGCCGTTCGAGCGGAGAGCGCCGGTCACCAGCAGAGAGGGATTCGCCGGAACACCGAGCCGGTACACCAGACAAGCAACCAGGTGCGCAAGCCTTCTGTTGTTGTAAAATCGGTCAAAAAGGCACAACGCTGCTGGCGGTGTGACGACCAACACAACCCCCAGGGATGTCGATTCCAGTCAGCCACGTGTAATTTTTGCCACAAGCGAGGGCATATCGAAAGAGCATGCATTACGAAACGGAGACTTGCCAAGATAAAGTCACCTTCCCAGCCTAATCACAGCGTCAACGCCTCAGAGAATACGCCGCTATCTGGTCTCCATGGAACAACATCAGCAACACCATCTGTGTTGTACGACCTGAACACCATGAATCTCGGCACGCGACCGAAGATTTTTACAGAAGTAAGCGTACATCACCAGCTGATTAAGTTCGAGGTGGACTCCGGCGCAGCCTGTACTCTGATCAGTGAGGACACGTTCCGAACTTCATGGCCATCTGACGCACCCGCTCTGCAACAAGACGACACGCACCTGCGAACGTGGTCAGGACAGAATCTGCCACTATTGGGCTCTGCCAACGTGCAGGTTAACTACAACGGCCAGACCCATACGCTACCTCTGCTTGTTGTGAAGGGCACAGGATCAAGCCTTCTAGGGAGAAACTGGTTTTCTCCACTAGGCGTGATGATATGCGGCATACACCAGACGCCGAGCCAGAACATGGTTGAGCAACTGCAAGAGAAATACGAAAGAGTATTCTCGGAAGAGATTCCAGGAAACGAAGGGCCCCCGGTCACACTGGAGTTGTTGGACAACGCGCAACCCAAATTTCTGAAGGCCAGGCCGGTGCCGTTTGCTCTCCGAGATGCAGTTGAAAAAGAGTTGGACAAACTGGAGCAGCAAGGTGTCATCGAGCCGACGCAGCATTCAGAATGGGCCACACCACTTGTCGTAGTTCGCAAGAAGAACGGAACCATACGCCTCTGCGGAGACTACCGGAGCACCGTCAATCTTGCGACTAAAGCGTCCTCTTACCCGCTACCGACACCTGAAGAAGTATTCAGTGTACTACGTGGCGCAAGAGTCTTCAGCACATTGGACCTCACCCAGGCGTATCAGCAGCTGAAGGTGAGCGAGTCAACTGCTGAATTATTGGCAATTAACACACTGAAAGGCTTGTACAAAGTCAAGCGACTGCCTTTTGGCGTAGCTGCAGCCCCGGCCATATTTCAAAAATTCATGGAGACAGTGCTTCAGGGCATCCCAGGAGTTTGTGTCTACCTTGACGATGTCATCATCAGTGGCACTTCCACTGAAGAGCATGCAGTGCGCCTAGAGCTCGTTCTCGAAAGGCTAGCAAACGCTAATTTGTGCATAAGCAAATCGAAGTGCTGTTTTGCGGTGCCAGAGGTGCAATTTCTGGGACACCGAATTAATGCGGAAGGCATTCACCCTACCGAGGACAAAGTGCGAGCGATCACAGAAGCACGAGCTCCAACAAACAAGCAGGAGCTACAGGCTTTTCTCGGACTCTTGACGTTCTACGACCGGTTCTTGGAACAAAGAGCTACCGTGGCCAACGACTTATACCAACTCCTTCGGAAAGATGTGACATGGACATGGTCGCCACGCCATCAGCAGTCATTCGATGCCCTGAAAGACCTGATTCGAAGATGTACAGTCCTCCGCCACTACGACGAAAGGAAGCCTCTGCTTTTGGCTTGCGACGCATCACCGTACGGAGTCGGCGCGGTTCTATCGCAAACTGACGAGCAAGGAAGGGAAGCTCCCATCGCCTTCGCCTCACGTACGTTGTCGCAAGCAGAACGCAACTACGCGCAACTTGACAAAGAAGGGCTAGCCATCGTCTACGCGGCGACACATTTTCACCAGTACATTGCCGGCCGGAAGGTGACCTTTATAACCGATCACCGACCGCTATTGGGCATTCTGGGACCACAAGGGCCTATGCCACCAACTTTGTCTCCGCGAATGACACGTTGGTGCATCAAACTCTCAGCGTACGACTACGCTCTGGTCTACCGCAATGGGAGTAAACATCAAAACGCCGATGCGCTAAGCCGTCTGCCACTAGACGCAACTGTTGACGAACCATTTCCACCAGGAGACGTTCTGATGTTCGAAGCACTGCCAGAACCTCCGCTTACAGCAGGCACAGTTGCAGCATCTACGCAGAAGTGCGCAGCTCTCCGGCTAGTTTACACAGCTGTTCAACAAGGCAACGTGCATAAACTCAAAGGGGACAACTTCGACGCTTACCGCAGGCGAGCTACAGAGTTGAGCACCCATCGCGGCTGCATCATATTTGGGTCCCGAGTTGTGATGCCGAGAGAACTACGCGCACAAGCTATGTCTCTCATCCACGCCGGACATCGGGGCATCGTTGCAATGAAAAAGTGTGCCAGAAGCTACATGTGGTGGCCTGGCATTGACAACGACATCGAAACAGTGGTGCGAGAATGCAAGCCTTGCCAGAGCAGCCGGAGCGCCCCGCCGAAAGCTCCTGTCCCAGAATGGGAAAAGCCAGACACACCATGGCACACACTGCACATTGATTTTGCAGGACCAATTGAGGGCTGCACTTTCCTTGTGGTCGTAGATGCCTACACAAAGTGGCTTGAGATAAGGCAAATGGGACAGACGACTTCGGCAGCAGTCATTGACAACCTCCGATCACTATTTGCAACGTTCGGCCTGCCGCGCAAGGTAGTGTCGGACAACGGAACACCGTTTGTGTCTGCGGAGATCCTCAAGTTTTATCGCGACAACGGGATCTCATCAGTTACATCGGCCCCCTACCACCCAGCGACAAACGGACAAGCCGAGCGCTACGTAGCCGAGCTAAAACGCGCCCTTGAAAGAGATCAGACAGGCTCGCTGCAGCGCCGCCTTGCGCGCTTTCTCTTCAAGCAGCACACGACGGTTCAGAGCACAACAGGCGAGACCCCCTCGAAAATGATGTTCGAGCGTGAAATGCGAACCCAGCTCACAGCCATCCTCCCCGAGCCAAAGGCAGAGACGTTCCGGGAAGAAAAAGCAATTCCGCGCTGCGGCACGCTTAATGAGGGGCAGCGCGTCCTCGCCCGACAGTTTCTGAAAAAGCCACGCTGGGAGGAAGCTACAATTGTCAGACGCATAGGCCTGCGCTCTTGGCTCGTCAACATACATGGCACAGTAGCACGCCGACATCTCAACCAGCTGCGTAGATTTACGACGCCGTCTGAGAGCTGTCCGCCAGCGGAGAGAACACGTGCACCATCTTCCCACATAGCCTGGCACCTCTTCCCGGAAGAAGAGACTTCGCCCAGGACAGACCTAGGAGACACAGCGAACAACAGCCAGCCTACAAGTGTTTCTCCCCCGAGCGCACAAAGCCAGCGCGCCTCCACGCGTGAGCACCGACCCCCTGCACGATACCAGGCAACTTTCTAAGGGGGAAGGAAGTGTTGTGTCCCCTTATTGCTTTTGTGTGTGTGCGCCCCCGCATCCTCCTCCTAACGACCACTCGCATCCTCCTCCTAACGACCACTCGCATCCTCCTCCTAACGACCACTTGCCCTTCGTCGCACGCTGTCGCCAGATGCCCCCCCATGGTGCGCCCCCGCATCCTCCTCCTGTTTTGGGAAGCCACTCCCTCCCGTGGACGCTTCTCCGCTCCCTCCTTTCTTCGGGCGGCCAGTTCGGCTCCTGCCTCGGTCGACGCTGGTCGCACCCTCATCGGCTTTAAATAAACGAAGTCTTAAAGTACCGTGTGCGTCTTTCACTGCATTCAACACAGCGACCGGACACGACAGGATATGACACAACAATTGAAAGATATCAGGTAACGACATAACACTGACAGTGGACAGTGACAAGATATCGACACAAGGAGAGTGCTGAACAGGTCTGATGACACATGAAAAAAGAAATAAAGCAAACATGCCCACCGGCAGTTTTCCGCTCGCTCTTGCCGCAGTTCATCTTCCGTGTCCTTCCACGTTTGCTTCAGGGACTGGAGAGGAATGCAAAATGACAAGAGTGAAGGATACAACTAAGCATAGGAAGAAAACAAGCTTCTCGGAAAATACTGCATTTGCAGGAAACTGTGCAGGGTTCCTGCTCTAAGCCTGAACACCATTACAAAAAAAACAAGCCCCGTACCCGGTGACATGCTCAGGCTTTGGCATGATCTCTCAAATATGCTTAATGTGCTGTTTCCTAGACTAGCCAGGCCTTGGATCTTGAGATAAAAATGGTCAAGAAAGGATATCCACTGCAGCTACGTGACAGCGAATGCTCGCATGTGCTATATGGCAATTCCTCACGAAAGTACCTAAGCTTTGAGATTTCACAGCGAGGCTGCTTGCAAAACTTGCAGAAAGAAAAAAAAAAGAAGTTACAGACAATAACAATGCAATCAACATCATACCTCGACGGTGCTGGTCAGCTCTTCGACGGCTGCACTGCTCGCATCAAGTCTGCTGGCTTCCTACACGACAGCACAGAGACAACTGTTTACACGCATGACATACAGTACTCAGGGGCGAACCCACAGCTCAGTGAAAAAAAAAAAAAAAAGGACAGGTATCATAAGTAATTAGCACCTCTGACAGCAGTGTCTAGTGCACAAGTACCGTATTTACTTGCGTAATGCGCGCACTTTTTTCCTCAAATTAAGGGGGGATGAGGGGATCGAAGGCAACTTTTCTATTTTTCGACTTAGAGTGATGAAATTTGGCAGACTGGCTTAAAACAGCATCAAACAATCAGATGTAAAGTTTCACATTGACATCTTTAGTAGTTTCCCTTTTATCATTGTTTTTATGTTGTCCCTTATTGCTTGGTTGTGGAAAGCCTAGCATGACAAAAAAACAACCTACAGGTCTGTAAATGCTTTTAATATTTACTAAGAAGTGTAGTGTAAATCAAGACTCTCTTAATTTTATTTATTTTTTATTTCTCTGCTCTTTTTTACAAAGGACACAATATATGACTTCTTTTATGTTTAGAATGCATCATGCTCCAATTACCATGTAATAAAACATGAGAGCCTAAATGGTAAATCTGAGACTGTCTTGACGCAGACCACATTTCAGTGATCACAACAAAACAAACGGGGTAAAAATCGCTGCACCCATTGCTGTGCTACACTTTCCACGAACAAGGTATTAAGCTCAAAACAAACTTTCAAGAAAACAAGCCAGAAAGTTCTAAGCTAGCACACACTGTCTATGTGTGGATGCTGACAAATATATTTATTTGGTTTGGTTTGGTTTATGGGGTTTAACGTCCCAAAGGGACTAAGGCTATGAGAGACGCCGTAGTGGAGGGCTCCGGAAATTTCGACCTCCTGGGGTTCTTTAACGTGCACTGACATCGCACAGTACACGGGCCTCGAATTTCTCCTCCAAAGAAATTCAGCCGCCGCGGCCGGGATCGAACCCGCGTCTTTCGGGCCAGCAGCCAAGCACCATAGCCACTGAGCCACCGCGGCGGCCTATTATATTGATTTGGAGCGCTTAAAAGTTTATTTTTGGGTGAAATATTTCAGTACAACATAGAAACAGTGTTGGAGATGCCAAAAAAATATACTTTTCAAAAATATACTTTTTTCGCGATTTTTGCGATCTGATCCCCAACATCCCCCCTTAAGGCTTCAAGAAGGGGGTGCGAAAATTGCAACTGCAAGAAAGTGTTTCATTTTTACTCATTTCAATCGCTGCTCAAACACAGAATGCATTCCTGAAGTCTCACCAGCACGAAATACACAAGGCCTTGTCGCAAGGCTAACAAAGCTCCCAAGACCCCATTAAGACACAGTGCGCAGCTTTTAAATGTCTCCAGAGAGCATGCCACACTTTAGAGGTCCATGTGGGGGCACAATTCTATGGTACTATAAAACGAAGCTGCAACTTGCAAAATATGGTCCCCTCCCAGCAAAGATTTCCACAGACAGTCTTTAGACTATCTAGTGACAGTCTATCACCCGTCCCCACAAGGAATTTCAGGGAAATAATGAGTCCCCACTAAAAAAAATGTCACAACCCATTACGCTAAAAACAAGTGGGTGCATGGCAGTTGCATAAAACAAGCTAGTTTTGCACTAGCTGAATAAACAGTTAAAGTAGACAGCAGTGCCTAATGCCAGGTGCCCCACATATTATCTCGCATCTCACAAGCCATCTGCCGAAAGAACCGGATCAAGACGTCCCCAAGTATAATTGCATCGACACCGACTTTGCCGTGTAAAATGACACCAGCGCCACGCCGACGTTTGCGGCTATTTCTCAGAAAGCGTGACCTGTGCGGCTGACATTTTCCTGGTAGTATTAAAATTAGAGGTGTGCGAATATTCGAAATTTTCGAATATAATTCGAATATTATATTTTTAGTATTTGTATTCGATTCGAAATCCAGGTATTCGTGTTGTCTCGAATATTCGACCCGACGCGAATATTCGTATCTAGCCGAATATTCATTGTGAGCACCGGCGTTTATTTCGGTCCGCAAGCCCTATCGACAAAGACATAACAACAAGGCGGGGCCCAGAGCAATGCGCATGGACCTCAAGGGCCATGTCGTAGCTGACTGCGCTGGTAAGCTTCTTTGTGGCTATACCTGCGAAGCTGGTGTAGTCAGAGCTGTGCACGAAGTACCTCGCAATACGTGCCAGGTCAGTGCCCAGTGAGAGGGCATTTTCTGTGGCTGGAGGAGTCGTTTCAGCTAGAAGGGAACTACTTCTGCCTGACCATGTGGAGCAGCGGGTTTTCCTTCACGACAACCTTTTATGTTCATCCCAGCAACGCGCGTTCGTGCTGATGGCAAGCTAGCCTTAATCAATGCTGTGTACCAGCCATCTTCTCTGATATTTCCACTCTTCTAAGAATAATGTTCGAGACTGATACTTTTTGTGCAGCCACACACACCTTTTGTGTTCATTTAATCATCGATAGTTGAACTGTTATGTTCTTGGATGCTCAAATAAATGTTTTGTAGTGGTTAAATGCGTCTGTCCTTGATTATTCGATATTCGATTCGATATTCGGAACCAAGTATTCGTATTCGAAGAATTTGATATTCGCACACCCCTAATTAAAATGTCACGCTCCATTCACCAAAAACTGCAGTAAATGCTGCAAACATTGCAAATTTACACCTTTCACCACCCACGGAATCTGCACGCATGCTCCAAGGCACCTGCAAGCTTGCAGGGGGGGAGCTCAGCTATCTAGATATTGCAACAGAGACTGTTCCCTACGCTGGCATGAAATGGAAAGCACGTCCAGTGCATCTTTGGTGCAATGCGTACCTGCGAAAGCTGTGCCTCGAGCTCGTGGTTCCGTGCCTTCAACTCGCGCAGGTGTTGCCGGTGCTGGCTGGCCACCAGGACGGCCCTCTTCTCGCTGTCCTGGCACTTGGCGAGCTTCTCGTTCAAACTGTCCACCTGTGTCCGAGAGGTGAACAGCATGCAGGGAGAAGAGAGGCTCCTCACCATCAGCATTACTTTGCTGATTATTATAGACTTATCACAAGTTCACCCTTATCGCAAACCAGGTCACGGTGTGGTATGCGGCATGAGAGGTTCAACGTCCCACAACTGCATGGGGACTATGAGAGACACCACAGAGGAGGACTTTGGCTCATCTTAAAACATCCGGGGTCTTTCAGCATGAAATGACATAACACATAGCACACGGGCATTTTCGCATTGTGCCGCCACTCAAATGCAGCCTCCGTGGCTGTGATTCGATCCCCCATTCTTGGGCTCAGGAGCCAATTTCCAAAGCCACCGAGAACTTATTGGAGCTCACACCGGAGCTCACAATGCGTCCCCAGTGTTCTAATTCTCTTGAAGAAAAGAGGAACTCCAGTCATCTCCCCTCCAAAAGTTGGGACTGCCATGGGTACTATACAAGAGCCCTCTACACAGCTTAGAAACAAACCCCTTTGGGCTGTCTATGCACAACAAAACAAACAACATATATCAACGAGTGAGGAAAAAAATGTGCCTCAGCAAATTTTTCGTTTCATACAAAATGTTACTTACAGGCTATTCATGAAAACAAAACAAAACAAAAAAAACTGAAAACAAAACAACAAAACAGTGCACACCAAATCCAGTCACAAAGTGAAATGCCTGAACTTCAACGAAACCAAGCCCTGTTCGTATCATCCCCTGAATAAAGCCAACATGAAACTCAGAACCCAAATTAACCTCAATTAAGCAGTAACAAATCTGAACTCAATTTAAGCCTATTCGTAAGACCCCAAGTATGAAATAGCAAGCAACTCCAAACCCAAAGGAACCCTAATTATAGAATACATTTTGGAAAAAATGCGCCCAATTTTTTAAAACTCAGCTGTGCTCCCCCATTTTGCCTTCCCAGAGTGAAAGAAGCAGCAGGAATAGCTGCACCATTCACACTGCCCCAGCACTGTTGAGCCAGGATGTGCCCTAGAGTCAAACAGTCAATTAAAACTTGCACCACAAAGCCCCATCGAACATTGCCTCGGAGCACAAGTTCTCAAACTGCATTCCACTGAACCCTGGAGCTCCTTGGAGTGCTTTTGGGTTTCACGAATCTCTAAATCCATGCATGCTCCAAGCCCTCCTCCTATATACCCTCTCATCAACTCAATTCTGGGACTAATCCGATTGTTCTCACTGTACAGCCACTCAACATTAATCGAACCTGAGCATTCTCCAAGGGACTGTCCATCCGCACACACTTTCTTTTTTGCATGCATGCCAAGGAAGGAAGGTACGAAGGCCAAAATCTGCTATGCTCTTTAATGCACCTCTCGAGAGCTGTTTGTTTGTTTGTTTATTGGTCTTTCATAACATATAATGGAGGAGATAAGGCAAAAAGCTGCGTACGCAGCTTGACTAAGGCCTTATCCCCTCAAAGGCAAAACAGGAGTGAACACAGACCGAACACCGATCAGAAACTAGTAACAAGGAATAATGAAGACAACAGTTACAAATGTACAATAGATTCAAGTATCTGCGCAAAAGAAAAACAAATTTCGGTTAGGAGCAAACACAAAAAGCAGTGTTACGCCCAAGTCGACAATGTACACAATGAAGAAATTATGGGTACGGAAGGAGCATGAGTAGCACAGCATATTATGACGTGAAGCAATGAAGACACATAAAAAATGTCTAGCACATCATTCGACATAGGAAAACAAAGGAAAAAACTGTTAGATTCTTATTCGCTGAGCACTGAAAATAGCGATAAGGACACAAAAGTATGGTACAGCTGCACATTGCTTAAGATATAAAGCTAATAAGGACATTACAAAAATAATGTCCTGAATTATCATGAAGGAAAAAAAGGTTGTTTTAAATGTTTGAGGTGAATGTTAAGAATGTCTATATTTTCTTGAAGAAAATTGTTGAGAAGAGTTGGTATCTGATATTTTAGAGATTGTGTTGCATTATTAGTTTGATAATGCTCTACTTTCCAGTATAAGGGATTTCGCGTATTATAACCCGATGGCTCTTTGATTTCAACTCACCAAGGTTTATAATAAGACAATTATTGTGCTGTAACTGCTACTGTGCTGTAACTGCTGTAATTGTAACTGCTGTGCTGTAACTGCTGTAGGAGGGGGTCCCCCGTGGCTAAAAACACTGAGGACCCCTCTCCTACCCTGGAGAAACGTTGACCCACCTCGGCGATCCGCTTTTCCAGCTGGCCCTCCAGCGCTGCCTTGGCGGCCCTGGCCTGGGTGAGCAGTTGCTCCGCCTGCCGACAGGTGGCGCTGGTGGCAGCCAGGCTGGCCTTGGTCTCCTCCAGCTCCGAGCAGGCCCGCTTCAGGGAGTCCACCTCCTGACACAGGCTGCCCAACGGGAAAACGGAAGTGTCCGTACACGTTCCCTTAGCATCGACGCATTTGTAAAACGCCACATTAAAAGGGCGACAAAGAGTAACAGAGCCAGCGAAACAACCTTCTCAGCAGCAAAGCGTGCGAACATGCGCACTATACAGGGTGTTTCACCTAAGACTTTCTGCAATTTTTAAAAATAAGCTATTTGAATTAGATGCGCGCTTTTTCTGGCATAGCATTGCCAGTGGTGTAGTGCATCATAATGCAGCTCAGACGCGCTAACTAGCAGGCTTGTTAACCAATATTTAATAGTTAACTTTTAAACTATTACCGTTGGGCTCCTTAATTATTGAGAGGCATGCAGCCCACCGTAAGTGATGTCCATATCCGTTTTTAGAATTTCGAGAACGCGATTATCCTCGGCGCTGTGGCCCAACAAATTTTGGCTATTTCGACGAGTTACATGCACTGCAGAGGTTGCTTTGCCTGCAAGCTTCTCAAACCGCATGTATTTTGGCGCGATGTAGGCGAAATTTGTTGGGCCACAGCGCCGAGGATAACTGCGTTCTCGAAATTCTAAAAACAGATACGGACATTACTTACGGTGGGCTGCATGCCTCTCGATAATTAAGGAGCCCAACGGTAATAGTTTAAAAGTTAATTATTAAATATTCGTTAACAAGCCTGCTAGTTAGCACGTCTTAGCTGAATTATGATGTACTACACCACTGACAATGCTATGCCAGAAAAAGCGCGCATCTAATTCAAATAGCTTATTTTTAAAAATTGCAGAAAGTCTTAGGTGAAACACCCTGTATATACATATATACATACATACATACACATACACATATTCTTTATTTCTCTAAAAGAGAAAAAGGCCCCTGGGCAAAAAGCTACTTCAGAGTAGCTTGACTAGGCCCGGGGCCCATTACAAGGCAGCAGGGCATACAGAATTCGGACATAATAAAGCACAGCATCAATTTGACTAAGCACTGCAATTTCGAATGCAAAAAAAGACGAAACTTATAAGGGTTTTTTTTTTTTTTTTACCAGTTAAATCAAATTGAACATGACACAATAACAGGCAAGAAGAAAAATAAATGAAATCATAATCAGACATCTAGAACACAACGCTACTAAATATTTCTAAGCGACAGACATAAGTACAAAATATGATGTTCACTATGAACATCATATATCCTCATCAGACCCCGTGTACATTACAATGCAAACTTCTATTTTATGGAATTCTTAAAAAAACGCACCCCTCCTGCAGCCTGAGTGCCATTGGAGTTGAGAGAGAATTCGCTGCGCTCCTACGTAGTAAGCTTTTCAACAAATATGAAAGGATAGGGGCGCTCTGAGCAGGCTCCCAAGTTGGTTGATTTGTCCAAACCAGATTTCTGCTCCTAATGGGCAAACAGTTTCCAAGTATCTTGTGTTTTTCCATGAGATATCTTGTAATTTTGATTTAAATACGCATTCTATGGTGAATGTATTTAACTAAATATGCTCCTTAAAGTGTTATCGCATGTTCACGTAGACTCAGAGGCCCACGCCAGAGAGCACGGAGACAACTTATAAGGGAAGAAATGTCTGACCTACGACTGCCAGATTTTGTATGTACATTCACGGGACCACTGAGGCTTAAGATATGCATTTAGATTAACACATTGACAGATCGAACTTTTGCGTGGGTTTGACAAAGATAAAAAAGCACAACATCACTTTCTTTAGTCACACTTTCCCGGCATGTTCCCATACTAACTTGTCTTTTTTGTGGAAACAACACAAAGCCACGTCGCAATGCAAAGAGCAGCAGCGACCGTGACAATTACTCTGGCAACTACCGCGGCAACTGCTATGAAAACTACCAGGGCGACTACAATGACAATTGCTACGGCAACAAGCAGTGTGTGCAACCATGGGCACTATATAAAGCACCAATCACCTTCTTTACTTACGCTTTCCTGACGTGTTCCCGTACTAACTTGCTTTTTTTGAGGAAACGACATAAAGCCACGTCACAACACAAAAGCACAGCAGTGACCGTGACAATTACTCTGGCAACTACCTACCGCAGCAACTGCTATGGCAATTATTGCGGCAACTGCTATAAAAAGTACCAGGATCCCAAGCAGCATAGGAAATCGGACCAATATTGGGAATCGATGGTTTCACTCCAGTCCTCTGTAGGACGAGCTTTTGCCAATACATTTCCAATATTGGGCCAATTACCTGTGCTGCTTGGAACGTGACTACAGCGCCAACTGGTATGGCAAATACCACAGAGACACTACTACTGGGACAACTACCAGGGCAACTACAATGACAATTGCAATGGCAGCTACCACAGAGGCTGCTACAACTACTACCAAGGCAACTATATACCACAGCAATAGCACCAAGCCAGTGAGCCCTTCCCCACCTCCGCACGCGTTCCACCAGGTCCTTGTTGGTGGCCGCAAGGGCCTGGTGCGCTTCGTCCAGCTGTGACCACTGGCGCATGGCGTCCTCCTTCTCTTTAATCAGCCGCTGGATGGTGTGCTGGTGCTGGGCACACTCCGCCTCGTACTGCGCTACGTCCCTGGAATGAGCGGCACAGGGCATCGATGCACGCACTGAACCCATCACAAACCATCTTCTAATAAACCGCAGACTCTAGGGGCGATAACGCAAGCAAGTTGCGCACTTCCAAAGCATGTACTATAGGGGACAAAAGTGGTATACTCCACGCGGCGGGAGCCGGAGCAACGGAAAACTGCGGCATTTTGGAAGCCCGAAACATTAAAACGAGCCAAGCGACATGCCTGCTGATAATAAAGGTCACGCATTGGCTGTCTCGATCCCAGATGCCGCCTGTAGATGGCGTTGCAATGCAGTTTTCCGTTGCCCCTGCTCCCACCGCGTGGAGTACACCACTTTTGTCCCCGATAGTACATGTGCTTCGCCTCGTAACAACCTATGCCTTCAAAACAACATAGGTGCAAATTATGCATTCAAAACAAACTAATCCCACAGTGATGCATGTAACACATTCAGCATTTACTACAACATCTGCGATCAATCAACCATACAGTTTACTAAGCAAAGCTCGGAATCAATTTGCAGGTCTTACATTTTACTTTGTAGTTATCATATCTATGGAACAAGCGTACAACATGAATTCAAATACTGCATAAGATGTCAACTTCGAACAAAAAGGCTCATTTCCAATAACGTATCGCCTGTAACGCTCGAAAAACTGCACATCACACTAGCAATTTTGGAGGAGAATAATGCTGTATACATGATTTAAGCTGCACGTTTCATCAACTGCAGCACAGGCAGGTGACAGATGCAATGTGGACTAGAACGCCAGGGTTTAACCAAATACACGCTTTACTGATATAGTAATGGAAGCTGGCACGGTAACCGCTTCACAAAGAACAGTTCACTGCAAATCCGCTGTGAAAGTAAATGGATTAGCTTGATTGCAGCTAAACACACTTGTGCACCAAATTATACTAAAACTAATGAACAAGCCCTAACACAATAAAACAGCAAACAAAACAAAATAAGCAAAACACATCTACTTCACTCACAGGAAGCTGATGTCTCCTCCAGTCCCTTCCTTGCTTCCAGTGCTGAACATGGATACCTCGAGGGATGCGAGAATCCCTAATGACATGTGGTACAAATCTGGTATGAGCAAATCAGGGATGCTTGAACAGTAGTCCTTAAATCATCACTTCGCTGTTCTCAAGAACACACTGTAAGATTAAAACACCGGTTACTGTAATACACAACAGTTTCTTCACTGTTGATCAACTGGTATATATACTGATCCGAAGCCAAATCTAAAAGACAAAATGCTTCAAAATTGTTCTGTATAAGCATTGAATCACTTGGTACAGCAAAACAGCTACCCACAGGCCCTTTGCTCTATGTTCATTCTGAACTTCAAAGACCACACATTACACAAGTATTTACCCGGACCAAACATAATGCGAGGAACTTGTGCCCTCAACTGGCCCTTTTCTTGCACTCTCCCCTTTCCCAAATTCTCCCCTTCCCTAAATCTGCCCCTCTCCATTCCCCTTGCCTACATGACACTTCTCTATATGTGTCATATACAGACACATACAGGGTGTTTCACCTAAGACTTTCTGCAATTTTTAAAAAATATGCTATGCCAGAAAAAGCGCGCATCTAATTCAAATAGCTTTGTCAGTGGTGTAGTACATCATAATGCAGCTAAGACGTGCTAACTAGCAGGCTTGTTAACCAATATTTAATAGTTAACTTTTAAACTATTACCGTTGGGCTCCTTAATTATTGAGAGGCATGTAGCCCACCGTAAGTGATGTCCATATCCGTTTTTAGAATTTCGAGAACGCGATTATCCTCGGCGCTGTGGCCCAACAAATTTTGGCTATTTCGACGAGTTACGTGCACTGGAGAGGTTGCTTTGCCTGCAAGCTTCTCAAACCGCGTGTATTTTGGCGCGATGTAGGCGAAATTTGTTGGGCCACAGCGCCGAGGATAATCGCGTTCTCGAAATTCTAAAAACGGATATGGACATTACTTACGGTGGGCTGCATGCCTCTCAATAATTAAGGAGCCCAACGGTAATAGTTTAAAAGTTAACTATTAAATATTGGTTAACAAGCCTGCTAGTTAGCACGTCTGAGCTGCATTATGATGCACTACACCACTGACAATGCTATGCCAGAAAAAGCGCGCATCTAATTCAAATAGCTTATTTTTAAAAATTGCAGAAAGTCTTAGGTGAAACACCCTCTATAGAGACACTTCTACGTATGAAGCGCAGTTACCCCCCTTACTGACGTTTATGTTAATGCAGCCAATCATGCACCACACAAAACCCCAGCAGGCATCCAGAAAGTAAATATACCACACGCAGCCACTCATGCGATCAACCACACACCCAAAACACACCAGTTCCGAGTCTAGTGACACTAAAGTGCAAAGTCAGCAAGGAAGTCAGCGTGACAGCCAGTGCGAGAGTGCGACGGTCGACTGTTACGGTGCAGCGGCTGACCCCAACGGTCGCCAGTGCGTCTACCGGTGCTAAAGTGCCAAAAAGAAGTGAAAAGCTGAGAGGTTAAAAGATGCAAGAATGTGGTGTGACTGCTATTACGGTGAAACGTTTCAGCGAAAGCTGCGAGTGTTTTGACGCTAAGCAGGGCACTTACTTGTGAGACGCGAGCGCACCGTCGCGCCGACTGTCACCGAGACGACCGCCGGATAAAAGGCACTAATCAGAACATGCGGCGGTTAGTGAGAGCCCCAGAGCAGCTTTCCCCAAAGTGCGTTTGTTTGAAATCAGATGTTACCAAGAAAGGCCAATACCAGAAAAAATTCCTGGCAATTTTCTAGTAAAACTAAATGCGCCTGGCCCACAACATCCCAGGTAGTGCTTAAAGGTGCACTGAAGAGGATTCTGAACATGTCTTTTTGCCACGGGAACTGGATCCACACGTTCCTAGCATTCTTAGAAACAGTGACTTATTGCCCTGCGTGGCCGATTTCCCCAATTAAAACGAATTAACGTCAGGCTCACGCCTTTTTTTTTTTTTAATTCTGCCTCGTACGGTGGGCGGAGTCGACCAACGCGTGGAGCGCCTTTCACCCAGTCCCGTGGAGGCTTTGCTTTAGCTTTATTTTGTTTTTTAGGTTTCCATGAATAAACAGTTTCATTCGCAGATAATATAGCCGCAAAATAAGCCCGAAGAAATAAAAATACGCGCGGACTATTTGCTACTACGGACTACTACGTATTACTCCGCCGATGGCAGAGCGGCAAGCCGCCACGGGACTGGGTGAAAGGCGCTCCACGCGTTGGTCGACTCCGCCCATCGTACGAGGCAGAATTAAAAAAAAAAAAAAGGCGAGAGCCGGACGTTAATTCGATTTAATTGGGGAAATCGGCCACACAGGGCAGTAAATCGCAGTTTCTAAGGAAGCTCGGAACGTGTAGATTGAGTTCCCGTGGCAAAAAGACAAGTTCAGATTCCTCTTCAGTGCACCTTTAACAATGCCCGAGATGTAAATGCACAGGCAATGAGATTCAAACCGAATTGCTGAAATAGCATCACGTGGGAAAAGCTACAACAGTGCCAGGGCTCTTGTGGTTAGTGCGCAGAATATTTGCTCTCCGCGGAAAAAACAGCAAAGATGCAAAGCTGTGGTTCACTGAGTTCACAATCTGGCTGTAAAGTTGAACAGCTGGCCAGATTTTGAGCTGAATGAACAATGTTTATTGGCGTGAATTATAAACATGTTCGACCGCAGAACTAAAATGCTAGAGCAACATCAAGCTAAACCAGCTCATTGTGTACTTGTTTACCTCGCTATCTATTCTGTTAGTAATTATTTGCTCTTTCACTTATTGCTAGAATTATTGATGATATGCTGAGCTTTTACTTGCGTCCATTCAATGTCTTACAGCTTGCAGAAAAAAGACTGACAATATCTGACCTAAAGGATAAAATAGAGAAGCCACATCGCTACAAACCATACAATCGATATCGCTGCTATATAAATATGAGCAACTGTTCTAAACTCTGCATTTTTAACTATTTTAAACTGAATGTGAAGCAACATAGTCAAGCCCACTCTAGTGCACTCAGTTATGGATAGTTACACTTAAAAAGACCCGAATAAAGAAAAAATCAGTTGCACAAGTAAAAGCACAGCGGTAAGCAAAGATGTGTGAAATTTTATTTCCAGGTGCTATTGCAAGTAAATGTCCACGAAGATTATTTTTCAGCGCAGAGAGCAAACAACTTGAAAGAAAACACAGGGCTGCCCCTCAGCGACGCCTAGTTGGTGACAGACGTGACATCTCACAGGCACCGTAAGCCGAGTGCAGGTTGGCATACTGGTCTACGTCTTCTCATTACGTAGCACAGACTAATTTCTTGTCCTCAGTAAAAACTGATCTGTTTTGCTCTTTGTAAACACGTTAATGCTTTTTTGGCAGTGAAAGACGTATTTCTTGCCAGGAAAATTGGAGTTAGAAACAAAAACTTTGCGCCCACCATTCGATTCGAATCCCAAAAATAACATCAACAGTCGCTGATCTAAATGAAGGTGAAGTATGACACGATGTTGTGAAATCCCGTTGATAGCCGCCGAGGTGGCTCAGTTGTTATGGCGCTCAGCTGCTCACTCGAAAGAAGCAGGTGCGATCCTGGCCGCAGCGGTCAAATTTTGATGGAGGCGAAATTCTAGAGGCCCGTGTACTGTGCGATGTCAGTGCACGTTAAAGAACCCCAGGCGGTCGAAATTTCCGGAGCCCTCCACTACGGCGTCCCTCATAGCCTGAGTCGCTTTGGGACGTTAAACCTCACAAACCACAAACTAAACTGATAATGACGCCAATGACGAAAAGCATTCCATGACCATTGTTGATGGAGCTGAATACCAGCACGGCCTAGCCTAAGAGACTCGCATTGAAAAAAAAAGAAAGCATTGATGTTATTGCAATCTGCCTGTGAAAACGACCAGTGGTGGCCGATACCAGCAGTTCATGGCCGATACCAGCCTTCTCTAGCTTAATAAAAGCTCGGTTTTCCAGCTAAATTAGCATTCCAGTCATTAGAATGAGGTAATCTATCTATACAAGCCAACACTTGGCATCCCTTCAGGTTCGGAAATATAACAAATTACTGACTGAATTAGCCTAGGCTTAGTTGAAACCTTCAGCAAGGTCAGTCATGGTTTAACTAAGCCGTAGCCTTGTTTAGTCAGTAGTTTTTGTTTCTTTTTCCATCTTCTGTCCATTCCTCTCTCTATGACCACTTCTCTCCATTTCCATTTTCTTCCCCTTCTCTTCTTTCTCTTCTCTCTCTCTCTCTTGGCTCGGGCTGCCTTGACGTGGATCCCCTTGACTGCCAGTCCAAGGAAGAAAACTACAAATACGACTACAACTACAATGGGTCTGCAGATACACGATGACTAAGGGTGGGCTCCCATTAACAGCTCTCCTCGCAAAAGGAAACAACGCTTACTTAAAACAGAATGCAAGCATACAACACTGCACCATCCAGCCTGAACCCCTACCTGCATCACACTCATCCTCCCACATGCTTGTCCAATCCTGTGCCTATGCTTTACTAAGGAAGAGGAGGTTGTGCTTAAGAGGTTCTCGGAGTGCCCTGTTGTCACAGCAGTTCCTCCCGCCTGTACTCTGAACCTGCCACATGGTCAACTAGGCCTGACATGCTCTAACTCGTTCCCCTTTCAGCGATGGAAGCGCATGCTTAATGCCTTATTAATTCCTCACTCAGATGCAGATGGGTACAAAAAAGGCTGCCACCGTCTGGAAGACGTTGAAGTAACGAGCGTTAGATGGCGCTACAAGTCTCAATGCGAGATGTGCTATTTTCTAGCTGCTGCCACAGATGGCGCTGTGACCTCAGGGTGGTAGCAGACCCCACGAAATCTCGAAACGTGATGAATAAGAGCTCATGCTCTTATTCATCACGTTTCGAGTCTCTACTCCATGGTCCTGTCTGGGAGGCCTGATCTAGAGATTCGGCATGGGCTTCTCCATCCCGGCAGCCTAAGTGCTCTCATCAACTACCGCTAACACTGTTTCTGCTAGAGCCCTTTATCGAGCAATGGCCACACAGCAATAGATGCACACCCAGTTCACAAATGCATGCCTGGAAGCTTTCATTTAACTCCTGTTACACCTCAGGGCAAATCTCTCCACAAATCTGCGAGAAAAAGCAAATGCTCACCAAATACACTGCTACCAGTAGACGAAGTTTAAACTGCTATGAGGTCAAGTCTTGACGTATCACGTTACCTCAGACTGTATTATACCGCATTCTTATCAGAACCCCCACAGCTCAAAAATCGGTCATAAGATGTACAGCATGACACAGCTGAAAACGTATGTCTCTAGAGTGACTTTCGCAACCCAGGACACCGACAGACTTGGAACTTCGATGAAAGTTATCTCCGCGTTCTTATGAAACGACGCACTCCTCTGAGCCTGCAGAGCAGCGCCTCTAAAATGCACCGCTATTAACGTGCAAACACCCCCCAGGGAATAGCGTGGTGGCTCAGTGGCTATGGTGCTCGGCTGCTGACCCGAAAGACGCGGGTTTGATCCCGGCCGCGGTGGCCGAATTTCGATGAAGGCGAAATTCTAGAGGGCCGTGTGCTGTGCGATGTCAGTGCGTGGTAAAGAACCCCAGGTGGTCGAAACTTGCGGAGCCCTTCACTAAGGCGTCCCCCATAGCCTGAGTTGCTTTGGGACGTTAAACCCCAATAAACCAAACCAACCAACAACGAACGCCCCGTGCAGCCCCATGTCTTCCCTCCGTTGTGTGTCCGTCAGTCAGTCGTGTTAGTGGCAAGCAGAAAGAGAAGAGGGCCGCGCCCCTCTCACCTGCCGAGGAGCAGGTAGGCGGGGTCGAGCCCACCGAGGAATGGCCGCCACCCACTCTAGCACAGCTACCATCATCACCATCACCACCACCGCACGGGTGGGGAGGTGGCGAGAGAAGTACACCGTTCCTGTCAGGATCGGCACCGCCCGACTTACTTGGGTCCAGCAGTAGGGAGAGTCCTGGCTCCCACATCTCCCTGCGGTGCAGTCAAGGAAGAGGGCAACCATGACGTGAGCACGCTGAGGCACAATGAACACTGCTTGCCATTTTAGTTCAAAATTTTTTTTTCTCCCCACATATACTCCGTTTCATACATAGCAGGCAACACTGCAGAGGTTGCTGAAACAGTGCGTCCACGAAACTATTTTACTCCACCACGTATCATTCGTTCTTAAAACTGCGGTCACTGTTTGGACGAATACAAAGAGCGGTATGAAACGATGTAGTAGCACTGAAAATGACGGTCAAAGCTGTGAGGCGCTCAGTGTTCGGGCTCTCTGGCCATAATTTTCATGGAGAGTGAACTACTTTTTGGGCGCGGATTTTGTAGAAGCGATTCCCCCTACCAACCGCGTGTCATACCGCCACGTGTACTTTTTGCTTCTCGAAATCTCGACGAGTCACAGGACGAAAATGTGGCAAGAGGTAAAACGAAGCCCAGGAGGTACCAGTCATGGCACTTAAGATTTGTCCCTACGAAATATGCTTGTGCTCGCTTTGGTTGTATGGCGAACTACTTTTTGCGTGCGGACTTAGCCTGCACGAACAGGTGCACTAGCTTTGGCAGCGTTGCCTGCTATGTATGAAATGGAGTATAGTCTGTGCAGGCCAAACGAAAGCAAAATTAAAGCGCACTCTGTTAACCCTAACTCGCTTAAATCCACTTTGGTTGGTCAAATGGTTAGGGGAATCCCCCTAATATGGAGCAAATCTGTAATAAGGGAGCAAATTACTCACAAAGGGAGCAAACTGGCAGAGCAACTGCTCCGGTAAAGCGGTGGTCCCGGGTTCGAACCCCAGCCCAGGACGAATTTTTCTTTAACTACGAGGTTTCTGTGGAAGCTGTACAGCTTTCCTTTGTAGCCATATGGCTACACTTAGGTGGATGCCAATGAGTAATTTGCTCCCTTATTATAACACTTGGGTCCCGTCAACATCAAGGATACTAAAGAGGCTCTTGTCGATTCGAGCTCCACATACTTCAAATTTTCAGTCCGATCTTAATCCCTGAGAGTCAGCTGCAGTTCAGTTGGAAACCTAGAACACCCACCATTCATTTTTTGCAGGTCAGTGCACAATTGCTTAAAAGGCGTCAGGACGGCTTCATACATTTAATTTTATTTGTTAATTTACATATTTGTATGAAAAATATGAAAATAAAAATTTATGCGTCTGCAAAAGAAACTTTTGATCACCAGAGGCAATTGACTCGAAAGACCAGCAGCAGATTATGTGAGTAGAAGGCGGTAGTAAAAAATAAATCTGCACAAACTTCTAAAAGTACATGCTGTCAAGCTGATTGTTTCGGGAAAAAATTACTCGATTTGACACAAAACACAGACTAACATCAGAGTTGCAGTAATAATAGTATTGAACTCATCATAAACAAACAAAACTAGCCCCACACATTATACACTTCCAGAAAAAGTTGCGAATACACTTTGCATGCTACTGTGTACATATAGCATCTGAAAAGGTTGACATCGCACAATAACTGCTTGAATTATACTGCTTTCTCCCCACAAACAGTAATCAGATCGAAGAGTTTCAAAGAGAAGCTGTCATTATTCAAAATATGTCATCTGCCTTTGACATTTTCTTCCCCTAATTTTGCGCTTTGCAAGTGCTACATGCGATTTTCTTCAATGCTTTTTCTAGGGTCATTGGCCTGCTGTGATTGTGTTTATAGTAATTTATTACCTGCCAGAACCCCAGGCACCATACAACACCATAGTTTTATAAACCAAAAGCAAATATGCCAAATAAAGCCACCTGTAACTAAATAAAGCACTTGCTTCTGTCATACTCAGACTTTGAATGCAGTCATCAGTAAGTTGTCACATTTTGTTAATGTTCAAGGAAAAAATGAACACTGGAATAAATTCACCCTGGTAAATTAAGGCTGTTGAAGTTGAAAGCTTTTACATCCTCGTGTGACCTGAGAAACAACAAGGATTTTATTATTTTGGTCCCGAAACATGGGTGAAACACCTTTTGTTGTATTCAAAGCTTTTGGACTAACCCGTATATGCTGAAACTTCAGAAATATGGAAAAATTAAAACATTTTTGTACAAAAAGTTTATCTCACTTCACAATTCAGAATCATTCTTTTATTGGTGGAAATATTTTTCATAACACCGACTTCTGAACCGTCCTACAATGTTGGCTACAAGGCAAATTCGCTCACTGTTCTGTGTGGTAAAGCTTCAAACATTTGAGATTTGACTTTAAAATCGCATTTCTCATAACACGCAGTGAATTCCTAGTGGCAATGCACAAAAATTATTCGTTTTTCTGGCAGAATTACAATGCAATTAATGGGGTTGAATTTCAAAAATAACGCCCAGAGAAGGTAGACTGGCAGACCCTTCTAAATGCACACAATGCACAAAACTGAACGCACACAATACAATTCTAGCACAGGAAATGTTTAGACGCTCTTGAACCTATGCTAGTGGGTACAAGCTTCTACACAGTAAACTTCAAGGGTTACTGTGTAAAGAAGCAGTCCTACATGTGGCATATATGGGTTAAGCTTTTGTCCAGTATGGAGAAAACTTTGAAATTTCTGACGCACAGAGGAAGATCATAGCTCTCCTCCCTCAAACATGTGCTTATGTCAGTTGTTTGTACTTTTACAAGCGTTAACAAAAGCCTAAAGGTGCTTCACCGCTAGCTACAGTGCTCGAGCACCCACTTGCCTTTTTTACAAATGACCAAAACAATAAAATGAGCGAGCACTAACTGGGACCTTTTTGAGAACTCCTGAATCTGAGAGAAACGATACAGCTTTGACAATACTTACTAGATGGCAACACAGATCCGAGAAGTAACTGAGAAAGAGCTTTCTACAACAATCAACTTCCTTCCCTAGCTGCCTCCCCTGTGATTCTGTTGTCCAACGTGCACAGAATAAATCTGCCATTGGCAGATCTCGGAACAATTATGACACTTTCAGTAAGAGATGTTGAAGGGGTAGTTGATTTTGCATCTTGAAACTAGGAAAAAAAAAACCACCTAGGCACAAATAATTTCACAAGGACCAAAAGAGACGAGGAGACAACGGACAGGCGCCAACTTCCAACTGTTCATTGCTAGAAAAACACATACATTTATAGCCTCAGGTAAAGCCCACATTTTCACACCACGTGCCTTATTGCAGCCGTGACTTATCACCTCGCACAAACATTACTGAACATAAAATCGTACTCCGCCGCATACAACTTAACTAACGTGTCACTCACGCACAAGGCTTCCTTTTTCTTTATGTGAAAGGCTTCCAATAAAAGCCTCGCCTGTTTGATCATGCTTCTGCCCAGAATCCTCGCCTTTTCCAGTCGAGGTGCACGTGTTAACATGGCTGACCAAATTGGCGTATTTATCTTTATTATTCTCTACCTCTTTGTCATGTTCCCCAAGGCGTTTGTTGATGCACCTCCCCGTTTGCCCTATATAGGACATTCCACAGGTCAGGTATCTCGTACACCACTCCTTCCATACAGCATACGAAGGTACGCTGATGTTTTACACTGCCCCCGGGGCGCTCAGTGCCACAAATCCGGGGTATAAGTTTGTTCAACTTGTTTGGCATTTGTCCAGCGTTTCCTCGTCTCTTTTGGTCCTTGTGAAATTATTTGCACCTAGGTGGTTTTTTTTCCAAGTTTCAAGATGACACTTTCATAGCTCGGACACTACACAGATAATAACAGCACTGCTGTTGTGTCCTGTTGAGTGAAGCACGGAAACACTCACTCGAGGTGCGCATGGCTCCGGTAGTGGTCGAACAGGTCCCGGATCACCTTGGAGTTGTGGATGTCCACCTGGAAGTCCCGCTTCCCGGACCCGCCGGTCGTGACCAGGCCCTTGGACTCACTCTCCGCACACAAAGCGTTGTAAACCTGGTTCAGCGAGTGGATGTCCTGCACCCATCACACCGCATCCATCAGTTTCAACCTTTTCGCGTTGGCCGTTTGGTGCGGTAGCACTGCTAGGCACACTTTCAGGTTTTGGGCATACATACATGCGTGGCACATGCATACATATGTGTACAGGGTAAATCACACTTAGAGGGAACACAGCTCCGCGTGGCTGAGCACATGCGGAGCACTATTGAGACAAAGCCGGTTGCAAACCCGTGCAAAGGGGGCAGATGACACGAAGTACCACGTCGAGCGCCCTCTTCTCGTGCGCCACTCTGCATTCATTCATGAACGGGTTAGATGCAATGGCACTGCACAGGCACGTGGCCACGCGGAGCAGTGTTCCCGCTAAGTGTGATTGACACTGTGCGTCCCTGAAGCCTGCTTTGTGGTAGGTGGCCTACCTGCCCACTGGGTTGCGAGACACCTGGAAGGCCTTCACACGTATGAAGGCCTTTAGGCCTTTCATCATCATCATCATCATCAGCCTGACTATGCCCACTGCAGGGCAAAGGACTCTCCCATGTCTCTCCAATTAACCCTGTTTCCTTTGCCAGTGGCGGCCATCCTATCCCCGCAAACTTCTTAATCTCATCCGCCCACCTCGCTCTCTACTGCCCCCAGTAGGCCTTTACCCAGGTCTTTACCCAAAGGCCTTTAGGATGAAGATTTTCACGGTAAATGCCTACCGGGACCTGCCAGTGGGCATGACGTCAAAGGGCAGACGGGGCCAGCCTTTAAGGCTGGCTCCTCTGCCCACTGACGTCATCGGGGCAGAGAGCTACTGCGAGCAGTGATTTTCAAAAATTATTTCTAAATTACAGGGTCCCCGAAGAGTTTTCAAATTTGACTGAAATACCCACAAAGACCACCTCTACAGATCTGGCGCACTAGAATATGCCCATCGAAATCATTTCAGGGCCCCTTTAACTTTGATGCCGTAACCACCGTTCCGCTGGCAAAATCGAAACACTGGAGAAGAAATTCAAATATCAATTATTTACGGGGAGCAGGCAAATCCCACAAAGTGATCCCTGTATAAGGGCACCAAGGGCCAAATGAAATTTTGCCATGTGTCGATAGGTTACCGCACTCTAATGATAAAGACACTGCTTTCACTGAAAACTGAGCTTTCATAAGCTAGAAAAATAAAGTACAGGTGCTGCCACCACCTGACCGGTTTCGCAAGTAAACTGAACGTATCGATACAATTTTTTAGGCGCAGAGCCCAGATGCTAGCCTAAGTGACTACAGACTTCAAGGCGGTAATCACAGAGCCCTTTTCAGTGTAGGATCACAAGTTTGAATCAACTGACAGATAAATTTTTTAATGCAATTTTGCCGCCGATAAATCTGTAATTTGCTGGAAGACAATCATCAACATTGATAGAAGCCAACATTGCGAGATAGAGACACCGAACTGATTTTTACGAAGAATTCAAGTTGGATAAGTTTTCTTCAATAACCCTTTAGCACCTCCCTACGGGTCAGGCAAATGTGCATGAAGTTTCAGCCTGGCTACAACAGCATGTATGAGCAACTTGGTCCACCAACCTGGGCCGAACACTGGAAGCCCTGGCTTTCGATGACGTCCATGAGTTTGTCTAGGGCGACGACGCCATTCTCGGGTGCGTCACACAGTTCGACAAGTTGATTCAGGGCGTTCCCAACTGAAGAGCTGCTGAGGTCGTCGGTCCTCGCCACCACTTCCTCGGCACCCTCGCCCTCAAAAGTCTCCTTGTCCTCTTCATCGTCATTTACCAGAGGGCTCTGAGGTTTCTCCGAAGGAAGGATCATCTCTGCTGATGACAGGAAGTCGCAGGGTAGCCGTTTGCTGTCGTCGTCCATTCGGTCACGAATGAGTCACGAGCGAAGTTTTAACCCATGGCTGGAGAGAAACAATAGAAAGGAAAAAAAAGCACGCTTATTTAAGTGTCCAGTTGGTTGCTTTAGCAAGTGTGTGCCACCAAAGAAAAGCTGAAAATATCGAGACATGGCACTGCAGTGAATAGCAAGACCAGAGAAAGAAACTTGGCATTGTTTTTTTGCCACGACTAGATGTGACTATGGTTTATCCCCAATTCAATTAAATCACAGAGTATGAGTGACCTTACATAAAGAGATGTGTGACATTTTTTTTTCACTTTTACATAACTAGAACTATCACAACAGAGAAGGAAATCTGCTAGTGGCAGGAAGTCCTCACCAATACACGGTGTGAAGAGTCATGGCATCCTAATTTAACTTTTCACTGGGCACTTTCTTTTACACACTGACATGACCCGTGGCATGCACAGGTCTCTCCATAAAAGAGGGGAGTCAAAGTTCATGGTAGCACCCATTCATGTCTTCTGAAGGGCACGAAACAATCTGGTACAAAATCTGCGCCTTCCTTTTCCATGTCCAATGGGGGGGGGGGGGGGGGGGGGGGCTATTTCCCTTTATTCATACCTATGAACATCATTAAAGCAACATTGATTATTCATGTCGTAATAATGCGTGAGTTGAACAGCAATCCAGCTTAGTGCAGTAGTACAATTCATTCAATGCAGGCCCAGTATGAAACTGAGTAGTACAGCTGGTGTTAGCAACAAAACAATACCACCCATTTTTGGGCCATACTAACATGTCTGCCGTTTCTTTTGATTCCTCTTGCCCATAAATGAAGCTGCAGTTACACTGCGTACATATCCATGCTAATAAAATGTTCCTCAAGGGAAATAACAGATAAATTTGTGCCCACACAGTCAGCAGACACAGTCGTGCAACAGGTCTTGCCACTTAATAAACTATACCCAACAACGACAAAAAATATCAGGTAAATAATTGCGTGAACACTCACATATTTCTACCTTTGCAGAGCAAACCTAAATTTTTAGGCGAAACGTTTGGTTAGCTTCAATTAAGATACCGAGCGAAAACGAAAATCGAACGCCTTTCACATCGCAATCGATCTTTTAATACGGTCTGATAAACACTTCATGGACACAAATAAGGGTACGTCTGCTTCAACGGTTACAAAATCAAGCACACAAACGGAAATGAGGGATGGACAGCTCAAACTTCGAGGGGGGGGGGAGGGACCGGAACGAATTAAACAGGCGGCCCACGAATCAATTATAACCGGGGCGAAAGGCCAGCGGCTCTTAACTAGCACCCAGCACTAACGAGACCGGTACGCTGAACCTCGCCCGCACTGATTATCAGGTCCGCAGCAGACGGCCGCAAACCATGGCTCGGTTTAAATTTACTAACGTTTTTGGAGAGACAGACGGTACAAATCGCACCTCTCAAAACGCACTAACAAGCTACAGGAATGTTTTGTTGCAACTGAACGCGCAACGCAACAAAATGCAAACAGTTCGAGTTTCACCCTTCTGCAGGAAATAAATTAACAGCGACAGGCACTTGCAAATGAAAACGTGAATGCACGCACGGTACTAATTAACAAAACAAACACAACGGCACAAGTAAACTGCGGAAACGATTCTCATGCGCCGCGCAGGTCAAGCCACACGTCTTTCAGGTTCCCACCACGAAATGGAGTGAAAATGAGCGTCAGTCCTACAGTTTCTAACGCCGAACCTTCGAAAGCCTTTTCGAAAACGCCGCCAGTCCATAAATCAAAAACATGCGAAACGTCAAATCCGCGAACGCACGTTGGCGGATAGCCAGGAAGGCTGAGCGCCACTTTTGCAAACACAAAACGACTCGGTCAGTATATACATCTCGAAACGGAGCTTACATGTCACACGCCCCGACTAATGTGCATCAGCTGAGTCGCCTCCATGCAGTTTACCGGCCACTGACAGATTGACAATGAGCAGAGAACGACACACGACGCTGACACTTGTCGGCGTTCGAACTCACAGGGTGCCCGACGGTCGATGCAGACGAGTCGACAGCCTCAGTAAGCGTTAGACAACGTTGTCGAAGTTACCGTGCGGGACAGAATTCGCGGTAGGAACATATAAGACACGAAAAACTGACAGTCAAGCAGTGAAAGCAACTCAACGTGCGAGAATCAAACGCAGGCGCCGAAAAGCACCAGGGAACGAAGACGCCTACATTTATAGGCGGCTGGACCCTTCCCGGCATGCTCTGCTATCTGTCGTCTGCTGCGAACTAGTAGCCTAGGTTGTCTGGGGAATAAGCGGGCTCTTGACTACTTAATTGAATCTCAATTATTCTAAAGATTCTCAACGGTGGCTACAATATAAACAAATGGCTTGTCGCTGGTGTTGTTTGTAGAAGGGTGCTGCTCAGATGGTCACACTGATAAAAAAAAAAATGGAGGACGCTTAAGCTTCGCCTGTAGGAGTGGAACGCGACAGAGTGCATGTTTCAGCGCTGTCAGGGGTCCACGGAACGCCATCGCCCGTTCGGCGCGACGCCTTGCCCGTTGGAAACAGCTTTGAACGCAGCGTATTTTTGAAAGGAAACGGCGCAGTTATTGTCTCACATCTCGGTGGACATCGAGCAGCCCCCGATTATAGGTCGCCGGTTCGAATTCCTGCCGCAAAGCTAGGCTTTAATGAACTAGTAAGTTTATGCTGCATGAAACGCGGAATCGTATGACACTATCGGAACTTACTGCGGCAAAGGGTTGGAATGGTACGATTTTTTCCGAGGCGTGGTGCCGACAACTAAAACGACGCCGACGGCTATATGGTAAAAAAAAAAAAAAATGCACATTTTGCTTTCTTCTAGAGCGAAAGGTACAAGCGATAAATACTGGGACCATCGCGTTCCCTTCTCAATACCCTCGGCGACTGCGAGTGAGACGGGAATGCAGATAGAAAGCCCAGTTCCGAGCTTCGGGGCACGAGTTTGTTATAATAAAGTTTCGTTTTCGGAAGCGTTCTGATCCATTGGTTTCCATAGATAGATAGCTTCTCTTTTAAATAGGGGTCACCAGGGTACATGGGGATGGTGGCGAGTGCCGCCTTGCCTAGTATTTTAGAAAGTGGAAAACTGCAATTGTTTTCTGGGATAAGGAAATGGCGCAGTAATTGTCTCACACTTCTGTCGACATCCGAACCGCGCCGTAAGAGAAGGGCGAAAGGTGGGAGTGAAAGAAGAAATACAGAAACAAGAACCATAGTGGAGGTGTCCGGAATAATTTCCACCACCTGGGGATCTTTAACGTGCACTGACATCGCAAAGCACTCGGGCGCCTTTTGCGTTCCGCCTCCACCAAACGCGGCCTCCGCGGTCGGGTTCGAACCCGGGTACTTCGGCAAGGTGGACGAGCGCCTTAACCACTGAGCCACCGGCTTCAAAAAAATGTGACGTAACAGCCCTTCCTCCATGGATTTCAGTACTTATGTGACGCTCCGTAGCGACGAGTACACAAACCAAGGCACCCGTTGGGATTGCGAATTGAGAGACGCGGCCGGAAATAAAAGTATAAAGAAGCCACATTTTTTGCCCCAAGCTGTGAAATAATTTTCAAGACAGCTTGACCTAAACCAATGCACCTTCTGCGTTCAATCACGTGCTTTCGTGGTAGCAAGAAAGGATCAGATTGAAAAATGCAGTGATGGAGGAAGAAACTGCCTTTTCGCAAAGCTCGTTAACTTCAGATACCAGTATGGTTGTGCAGTCTTTGTACTGCACAACTTGCAGCGCCCGTCAAGTGACTGGAACATTTAGAACGAGAGCTCTACTCTTCGGGGTACAACTTCCGATTTCAATGTGGATGGGACGATGACCTTCCATGCCTCACAAGGTCAAACCGAACTTAACTGCGTGGCCATGGTATGACCCAAGCTATGGTAGTGTGACCCCATGATCATATGACTATGACTACTGAGCACCTGACCTTGACCTTTGACCTTGACTTCCATATTTGATTCAAGGCACTGGGAAGCACGTCGACGATCACCTTCAATGCCTCACAAGGTCAAACAGAACTTAACTGCGTGGTGGTATGGGCCAAGCTATGGTAGTATGACCACTGGGAACCTGACCTTGACCTTCGAAATTTGATTTGATACAGTGGAGACCACTAACAGAGCTTTCGCTGGTATAACTAGGTTCAAGCCACGCTGAGTCCCAGACATTTTTTTTTTGTCATGCCACTTTGCTACTTCTCATTCCTTCTCATCTGCCATCAAATATTTAAAGCTGGATACATGACCTTTCGTTTTGTAATCTAATCCCATATAATCTGCTGATCTGAAGCCACCGCAGTGGCTCAGTGGTTATGGTGCTCGGCTGCTGACCCTAAGGATGCGGATTCGATCCCTGCCGCGGAGGAAGCATTTCGATGAATGCGAAGTGCTGGAGGCCCGTATCACTGCGTGGAGTTCACGAGCGATCGGTGAATAATTTGTAATTTAGTTTCTTCCCTCATGCGGCTTCGGTTTCGACGGCCGAACGGTGGCTGTAAGTGGTGAAAAACATTTGTCTATTAAATTTTTTACAGAGAGGTGATTGGGGGTAGGCCCTATTGGCCCTTTGCCCTAACAATACTAGGTGGAGCCCCTATTCCGGGGCCCCATTGGCAAGCAACGCTGCGCGCGTCCGTTGAACCAAGGCCTTTTGGGTCTTTAGGTCTTGACAGCCGAGCCGGGCCGCCTCCCAGTCCTCTCTGGTGGGGTTACGTCACAGTTCTGTATAAGTCAAGTGAGGCCAAAAAAAAGAAACTGGAAAATACTGTAAACGACGTAATGTTTACGATGGCTAATTTTCGCGCTTTTCGCGAATTATGTACAACTTGCGGAAAATTGTTGCCGCGAATAATTTTGGCAAACTCTTGACTTCTGATTTGTCAAAAAAAAAAAATTGCAGGACACTTAAGCTCCGCCTGAAGGGTATGACGCGTTAGCCCAATGGATCGCTCCCATATATGCAGAAGGTCATTTTCTACTTAACATTCATAAATCCCTGAGAGTCTTCATACCCCTCCTGGCGCAGTGGTGCAGTGGTTAAGCGATGCGCCACTACCCTGCCATGGCAGGTGCTGCCATTGGTGGGCCTTGTGTGGCAGAGGTGCTCTTCCTGAGCGACCAGTCATTAATTTAACTGCCATGGTGGGCAGTTTGTTCACTATGCGGTGAGCAGCTTGTGATGACGCTGCAAGGTCACGTGACCTAAATGGTCCCCCTACCTCATAGAGTTTCTTACTATTACCTAGAGGGAAAGCTGGCAAGCCGTCTATGGGAGTTTGCATGGAGACCCCACGTGACCACCTCAGCCACCATGGGCGCTCAAAGCATCATGGGGCGGTGAGCTACTTGTTGCGGAACTGCAACTTTTGGCCAAAAAATAATCAAGAAATAAAGCTGTTTGATAACTACAAACGTCCTGACATTGAAAATCTTGTCTAATGATTGCAACAAACGAGCAGAAAAGCATTTAAGTGCAAAGTTTGCCCAAAATAAGAGATGACTAGCTTTCCTATTGGCCAAGTGATGAGCACTAAAAAAACTAATATTTCGTAGTTAACAGGCGCACTTTCAAAAGTAAATATGTTTTTAAAAAAAATGTTGTTGTTTAGATACTTTAAGAGGTTTTTTAATGGCATTTCGGAAGAGTAAAATTTTATTGGCGTCGTGTGTCGTCGAGTTTTCACTACTATGGCTTTTGCACACTGCGCTCGCGCGAAAGTCGTCTGCGCGCACACGAACAGAGTTTTCGGAATGAAACATTTCAGTAAAGCCACTCCAAGTTCCCAAAAAAATACAACTGTTCCGCAACAAGTAGCTCACCGCCCCATGATGCTTTGGGCGTCCATGGTGGCTGAAGTGCAGCGCCGCCAGCTTTCCCTCTAGGTAATAGTAAGAAACTCTATGCCCTACCTCCTATAGTTTGCTCTCTGGGGGCCACCTGCCAGAGCCATGCCCGTGATTTTTCGCTCACAACGCCGACGCCGACAACACCGACACCGGATTTTCTGGTGAACGGGTATTATAACGCTATTGCGTTAAATATGATGATGATGATGATGATGATGTCCTCAGGCTTAAATATATCAGCCTCTTAGAAGAGCACGTCGTCTTTTCTTCAACGTTCGTTTGATAGTAATGAACACTGCAAGCAGGAATTCAAGAATGTTCGAAGACTTATGTCTAAGGGTTGGACTTTTTGCCTTTTTTTCAAAAATGCATGCAAAGGGGACACGACAGGGGGCGCCCTCTTCACGGCTCAGTGGAACCGCGTCGAACCGAGAGCGCAGCGCGCGCTGGCTTCTGCGCTACCGTCCGTACCGCTCTGCGCCTACACTCCGCTGGCGGTGCAGTGTAGCTTTCAACGCTCCACAGCACCACCGACAGACAACCTTGGCCCATGGCCTGCGGAGTCCGTCGAAACTCGTCACGCGTACAGGGAGACGAAAGAGAGTGACGTAAACAAGTCACGTGACAGAGAGTGTTTGGGGACTCTTTCCCTCTTGCTCGTAGACACGCCTCTTGGTTGTTCGGAGCCTGAAGAGAGAGAGCAGAGACTATCAAAGGCAGACACACACATACACCCAAGCGTAGCCATGATGAGGCTACAAAGGAAAGCTATGCAGCTTGCGCAGAGACTTTGTAGGTGAAGAAAAATTCGTCCTAGCAAGGAGACCAAACCGGAACCTTTACTTGTCTGGGGCGGTCGCTGTATATATTAACTTCGTAGTGCACTGATGACCTAGGCAGAAAAAATGGACGTTTCGAAAGTGTTGGGAACCGTACCGCTCCCAAAACATCACTTATTTTCATGGAACTCCACGGTCCGTGACCATCCCGTGTGGAAAAATAATGCGGAGGAGACATTTTCGACTCAGTGTAGAATAAATAATTTATTCCTGCGTGTGTGTACTGTAGCCATTCTGTATTACATTGGAAGTACCTCTAATTACGTCAACGCCCCCCCCCCCCCCCCCCCCCCCCCCCCCGTTGAATAACGGCCGCTTTACCGACTTATATAAGAGCCAGCAATCCACGGCACCAAACTGGTGTCTATTTACAAAGATGAAGGAATACCGAAAGGGTACGGGCTCCACTCCGGTGAAGATGACACCGTGCCGCTGGTATGTCATTCGTGTCACGTCCACCCCGATTCTTTCATGACGTCATAGAAAGCACTAATAGGGCACCATGGAAGATTTTCATGCTCGCTTATGGGGAATACATTGAAAATTCATGTGCGGCTGAAAAAAAAAAGTTCCAAACATTGTCCTGAATGCATCATTCAGTTCCACTCCTTGAGATTGGGTAGAAATGATTGAAGGAGTGGTATAACACTCCTTGATTCATCAAGAACAAGCAAGTAGTCTGTTATCAAAAGTTTTTTGTTATCTCAACGAAGGCTAATCCCAAGGTAAATGTTGTATGGGTGACAATCTTCTCATGTTCACTGAAGTGGAAAATGAACACATCGACCTCCTTTACTCCTGTATTTGCAACACTTTAGTTTTGAGCTCGTTGGCTGTAACGAGACATAATTGCACAAACGGCGCCAGTCCTGTCTCTGTATGTTCGTGTCTTCACGCCAGTTGGCACTTCTGCAATTAAGGCCTGTATATTTCTCATCGAAGTAATACACCAGGCTGTTGACTGTTGACCATGTTCTGTCGTTGCCATTTACAGTTCAAACCTGTATCCTATAGTACTGTAGTGAAACTGCTCTCGGCCCAAAACGATAAAAAATAAAGAGATAATCTCATGCAGAGGTCCTGAACAGCGGAGCTGCACATTGAGGATAACAACCAACAAAAACAAGTGCATGTCGAGAACCAGGAAGCAGACCACATGGTGTCAGCCGGGGTTCGGGAGCGAAATAATTCTAACGCGAATGCGACGCGATTTTGTTTTCTCTTTTCTTTTTCGTCGTTCTCTATGTGCACGCTTGTGTCTCTCATCCTCTGCTTCTTCTGGACTGCTTTCTCTGTTCCGCACGAACGACACCTGTGGGAAGCCACCGCAAAGCCGCCGCCGTCGTGTCGGCTTGTAGTGCACGCGTTATATAGTAGATGCACCGCACTACAGAGGTCGCTAGCGGCAGGGAGCTCCCAAAGTGTGGCCTGTCACGACTGGGGACAGACGGCGCGACGCGACGAGTGAGTCGTGATCGTCCCTTCACGACGCTCTCCACGGCGGCTCCTCAGTGGCTTCGCGAGCGAAAGAAAGAACGAAGGAAATAAAAAAGAAAGAAAGTAGATCTGCCTCCTCAAGTACTCGCGGAGCTCGAATGAAACTCGAGGAGACAAGAGGAGATGACATACTAGGAGAAAGGAAGAAAATAAAAAGGTTTGTTGTAACGAAAACAAAAAAAAAAAGTGCAGCACTGCTGAGAAGAGAGACGTGAAAAGTACGGAGAGGTGAGTGGCGAAGAAGCAGGGCGACACGAATGCAGTGTGGGCGGAGATTTTCGGCACCACGCGGGATTCGCGCCGAAATGACGAAAACGTGACAGTGCACGCCTCTCTCTCTCTCTCTCTCTCTCTCTCTCACCTGTCGGTTCCTGGGAGTCTGTACTTCGCTGGTTTATGTTGCTTCTTCTGTGTGCGCATGCGCTCAAGTACCGGATTTACCCGTATATAACGAGGGCTCGTTTTCTTGAACCAGGAATTGACGAAAGAAAAAAATTCCGACATATAAGCGATACAGTAGGTGTTATACTGCTCACGAAATGTATCCCCCCCCCCCCCCCCGCCCGCACGTGTATAAGGAAGGCATGTAATGTATTGAGGCTGAATTCTACTTCCGCTTCCTTTTCGAAGATCCCCTGGGTAATATGTACAGTCCATCCTCATGTACCTACGCAGCCCGGTATCCAGCACACCATTAAAGATATGGATGTGCAAATTTAGTGCTATCGAGGTGAAGTTCGCAGTGCGGACGCGTAAGTTTTAATGCGCATGCAGTACTGCATAGGTTCCTGAAAGCCTTGCAGGCTCGGAATGCACTTTTGCAGTGGTTTCATTTATTTTAAATTTTATTAAAGAAGTGTCCACGCACGCACGCACGCACGCCCGCACACACACACACACACACACACACACGCGCGCGCGCGCGCGCGCGCGCGCACACATACATACACACCAGATTTTTCACCGAAAGTGGGCTATACTGCTAACGCATTAAAAAGTGAAAGTAAACGACGCGGAGAGGCTTGACTTAATGAAAGCTGCACTTTACAATCGAATGCATTCATGTGTTTCTTTTTAACATTGTCCGATGTTGTATTCCTTTTTAAAACTTGTCATCATTCTGCGTGCAGCCTTTTCCTTCATCGTGAGTGCCAGCAACATCTTTAGGCAGAATTCACAAAAGCTCTTCATCTGTGCCATTTCGCCCACTGTCGATCATTACTAGACTTCTTTCGATGTCGAAGTGGAGTACGAAATTCCCGCAACATCCCTTCACATTATCAGCACCGCCGCCGCGGTGGCTCAGTGGTTATGGTGCTCGGCTGCTGACCCGAAAGACACGGGTTCGATCCCGGCCACGGCGGTTGAATTTCTTTGGAGGAGAAATTCTAGAGGCCCGTGTACTGTGCGATGTCAGTGCACGTTAAAGAACCCCAGGTGGTCGAAATTTCCGGAGCCCTCCACTACGGAGTCTCTCAGCCTTAGTCGCTTTGGGAGGTTAAACCCCATAAACCAAAACAAACCCACCATGATCAGCACCATTGAGATTCGGCGAGGATTCGAACACCCAACCAGGTTATTATCGTCTTTCCATCTCCCTTACGCCCAATACGCATTTATCCCACAAACCCGCCAACACCTTTCAAAATTCTGCCCTTAAATAAGTTCGTCGGTCCTGTGTGGCACCAGCGAACGTGACTAAAAGCCTATCTTCAAAGCAAGCCCGAATGCCTGTACTATGTACCAAGCGCGTAGTATGCAGTTCTGCCTCTGGCGCTACGCACAATGAAGTGCGCAGGGCTTTTCCTCGTAGCGGGATCGCAGGGGCTCGGCGGAGTGGTTCACGACACGAAACTCATTAAGGCGCTCGAGCAACGGCATTCATCAGCGCGGGACACAACGCTGCAAGCGCGCACGCGGGCTTGGCGCCGCCGCATTTTCCCGTACGGTTAAACCGAGGTCAAAAGCGCGAGAAAGCTTTCAGCGAGGCTTAACGGTTCTCTCATTGTCTTGCCGTGGCAGCCTCGGGAGAGTTTTGTGCACAATGCGTTCGAATGCAATTACGTGAGCGTTTTATTTATTCGCTTACGTTCCACTGATCCGAGGCGCTTAACTTTCGGCTTGCAGTATACTAAGCAGAGCTTTCGTACTCACGCAAGCACGGGAGTGCCCTGCACAGAGTGTATAGTCTTGCTGTAAGTGGAACGGTGTCAACGCGCGGGTCTTCAGTTAACCCTTTGTGAAATGCTTCAAGCGGGTTCATTTGATAGCTTTCCTGGTCGCGAAACTTAACTAAACAGTTTTTTGCGCTGATAGTTTCAGCCACGAACCACGAGAGGCGCCACCGTCGATTGGAAGGCAGCAAGCTGCTGTTCCTGAAAGAAACGTTGACAACGGGAGAGGTTGCTGTGTTATGAGTGGGAAAATGAAGTGGTAGCTTCACAGAGTAAGACATAGAGGGAAATATATAATGAGGCAGTACGGCTAACTAATTCATTTATGGAACACAAAAGACGTAATTACGAAGTAACTTGAATGTTTTTGTAGTGGTATAGCGCGTTCTACGTAACAAAAAAAAAATGCGTAATCCCCCAGGCCATGTGGGTGTCGAATGGTGCCAATCTCTTTTCACATAAAAGGGCGAGCCTTGCAAACGACGTGACACCGCGGAGTGGCCGTTATAGGCGGCGTACAAAGTTGAGGTCATCAACTAAGTACAATAGTCGATATTAGTCTATAAAAGAGCGGCTTTTTCTACGACAAAGGGCCGCCTTCCAGCCAATGGCGCCGGCCGATTTTCATGAGCTTTCTAGTATGAGTAACAAGACAGCGCAAGGAGCGGCCGGATAATGCAGAGAGGGGACTATCCGTTTTCATCTGCCACCCCCTGTACTTCCACGCTAGCAGGTTCATGAGAATCTGCCGACGTCATTGGCTGGGGGGGGGGGGGGTCCTTTGAAATGGAAAAGCCGCTACGTTCTTAAGTTGTATACGACTATACAAAGTCCTGCCTTAACCATGAAAACTAGAGGAACCAAACGCTCTGCCACATTGGCAGACGACACGTTTGCCAACTCTCCCGGCTTGGCGTCAGGTTAACTTGCTTGGTTAACATGGTTAAGTTGCACGGCACGGCACGGCACGGCACGGCAGGTGATACGTGCTCTCCTCTGTGAACAGTATACCGCTTACTTGTTCGACAGCAACAATGGACTCCGAGATGACAGTTTGAAGCCTGTCCGCATTGTGTCTGCCTCGTTAGAGATAGCAGTGAATCCGGGTGTTGCACTACACCCGATAGCCTACGGGTTTTATCGGCACGAGCCACACACTGTTCCGGCAGAGGGGGCACTGCAGGTACAATGCAGTTGTCCCACGGTCAAGGGGCCACTCGAAACGGAGGCCGCGTCCGTTGCTGATAAGCGGGCCGCTTAAACTTGCGTCAGTGTCCCCGCCTTTTCTCCCGTGGATTCGAACGGCGTATTCCGAAAGCGGGCCGAGGAATCGCCCTCAATCCGTGATCAAACACAGAAACCGCTGCGATGTCGGGAAATCCAGAATCGACGAGTGGAACAAAAGGCGCACTCCCGGCTTTGTGGGGCAAGGCGGTGCAATCCGCAGCGGAGGAAGTTGCTCATGATGCAGGATTGGAAATCTGGATCTGGATCCAGATCGCCCATTGAAATACGGTTTTCGGATCGCGGAGCAGGAAATCATGCTCCGGACCGCCGATTCGAATAAGCCATTCAACACATTAAACACAGGAAGCTTGCTTTTGGAGGACTTGGTACATTGGAGAGACAAGCCTTTGCGAACAAATAGTGATATAAATAACAACAAAATAATAATGTATAAAAAGACTTGCGAGCATTGAATAGAAGTCCTCTCACGAAGTCCTCACCCACCGCGGTGGCCTTTAATAGTTCTGCCGAAGGGTTCAAGCTTAAACCATACATTAAGCTGTTTTCCAGATGAGATGAATTGGAAGGCGCTGACAAAAGTTCCCTGCGGCATGCCTTGGCGCGGAGGTCGTTACAGATTTGCCGGAGGACAGGATTGTATCGCTCTAGTGTCCGAGACGAGATGCGACCAGCATATTGCTGCAAGCTATGGTTGCCTGCACAGACGCGTCACGCAATTGACTTCGCGCGGATAGGGTCTGTACGCTTCTAAACATCCGGTGCATGCTGGAAGATCGTCCCAGAGTACTACCTTGACACTCAAAAAGAATCTCCGCAGGTTGGCAGCGTACATTATGTGCCGAGGGTGCTCCACAAAGTACTGGTGGACATATATACGAAGGGACATAAAGTATACGGTTTTCTAAATTTGTGGTGTTAATGAATAGTAAATTGATAATGTAATTATTTTATCGCTCAAAGATAATCGACCAGAAAGTACAAGAAAAAATAACCACATGCCGCCGGTGGTATACGAACCCACGACCTCCGGATTTCGCGTCCAGTGCTGCACACCAACTAAGCTACGGCAGCGGCTAGTAGGAGTAAGCTGAAGGAGGCGGTGGACCTCAAACATAATGCGTGACTCACTCGCCTTGTGCGGTGTATTATGATGGCTTATAGGTAAGTCTATACTCATGTGGCATCGCACCTCAATGAAGTTCAAGAGCACCTGACTTACGGCAGTGCACTCTCTCACCCTGAAAGCAGCGACAGGGTAACAGCAGTTCGAGCATCTGACATTTCCGTGTAGTCTTTCGGGAACGCAGTATAAACGCCGCCTTGTGTTCTCAAAATACCCACGTGCGACCACACGGCCTATGCATCCGACCGCCGCTACACTGTATATACCCGCGCCGGCAGTATATAGGGTGCGGCACGCCCAATGCCGCACCTTTTCCCCCCTTCCCCCTACCACTCGCTTGGAAAAGCTTTCTTTCCTCTATCTCGGTCCATCCATCTTCCGATCCAGGAGGCGTGAACGAACGAATGGTCTTTCTCTCTCTTCACAACTCGCCCACTTCTCAGGTAACGCAATGAGAAAGGGCATTAACGGGCGAGCGCAGTGGAAAGCGTTTTGAACGGTGTCGCTATATTCGGCGTCTGATAATCGACATCGGTTGGTTTAGCGGCCACAAAAACGTCAACACACAATCGTACACACACGCACCGGCGCACGTACTCACGCTGGCTTACAAACAAGCGTATTGAAGCACGCGCTGGAAAAGGAACCGATCGATATCATCACGATTAATTAGAGAGGGCGGCCGATAAGGTTTTGTTGTTCTAGAAGCCATTGCATGCATACTTAGGCAAGCGGTTCTACCAAAGATGCAAACAACGATAATCACTATTATTTCGTTCTCTCCTATCCGGATCTTCTTACTCTGCGATACGCTATCTCGACGTGTAGTGAAAGCTAGTGTTTGCACAGGCGCTGTCCGGACCTCCTTATAGTGCGATATAATATCTTTGTCCCGAGAATGTTGCACGCGAAGTAAGTGCGGTTTTATGGAACCCATATCGAGCAACCCCACCAGCCGCAAAGGCGACAGAGTACCGTATTTATTATCGTGCAATGCGCAACGTTACAAAGACGGTCACCTCTTTGCACGAGCTGTGCCTTAAGGGGGGTATGAGCAACACTTCTCGTTGTAGAAAATATGGTAGTTGTAATCATTTTAAACAGCATACAGTTGGCCACTTATTTCTCTGGATGTGTCAAACTGCTTCAAGATTCCCTAGTAACTTTCTATTGACAGGAGCATATACAAAGAAGTAACATGCTACCAGCTTCGTATTAACGATGGTGCACTTCCTACTGACAGGAATACATAGAAAGAAGTAACTTTCTACCAACATATTATTAACATTGTTTGTTTATGGGGTTTAACGTCCCAAAGTGACTAAGGCTATGAGAGACGCCGTAGTGGAGGGCTCCGGAAATTTCGACCACCTGGGGTTCTTTAACGTGCACTGACATCGCACAGTACACGGGCCTCTAGAATTTCTCCTCCAAAGAAATTCGAGCCGCCGCGGCCGGGATCGAACCCGCGTCTTTTGGGTCAGCAGCCGAGCACCATAACCGCTGAGCCACCGCGGCGGCATATTATTAAAAGCTGTTGATCGAATGTAAACGTTGATGCAATGTTACTAGACTCAGTACAAAGTTAATACAAATTCTAAAGAAAGTTGGTAACTATTTTTGTAAGGGAATTTACCTCAGAAGGTGGGATATGCTACTGGACAGATAGTGCGTCATCTGGGTTGTACTCCCCGAGGGACCAACGAACAAACAGGCGTGCCGATGCCTCTTTGTAACTCTTTACAGAGGGCACCCACATTTCACAGGGCATTGAAATGCATTCTTTTATTAATGCGTGAGATTATATGGCTCTGTCCCGTCAGCAAAAAGTGTTCGGAATTTCGTACGCGTGATTACGTCGTTCTCTGAAGATAAATGGGTGAAAGTGTGATTGTGACACATAGTATGTGATGAAATGTTGCCGTGGGAATAATTTGGGTGGTAAGGTGCAGTTAGTTGATTAATTGAATGAGAAAAAACGCAAAAAATAAATTTAGACGTCAAAATACCCTCGGACGTCCATATAGAACACGGACGTCAGAACAGCCACGGGCGTCGATACAGAATGTGGACGTTTTGCTCTCGCACTGCTGCAATGCAGGTCGCCGCAGTGATCTCAAAGTTTTTCCAAGAATGCTTTTCAACGTCTACATTGCCGCTTTGCCTAGTCAAAATTTTGTCCGTCTTCCCATCCGTTGAGCCCCGCGCCGTGGTGGCTCAGTGGTTATGGCGCCCGGCTGCTGACCCGAAGGACGCGGGTTCGACCCCGGCCGCGGAATCGAATTTCGATGGAGGCGAAATTCTAGAGGCCCGTGTGCTGTGCGATGTCAGTGCACGTTAAAGAACCCCAGGTGGTCGAAATTTCCGGAGCCCTCCACTACGGCGTCCCTCACAGCCTGAGTTGCTTTGGGACGTTAAACCCCAATAACCAAACCAAACCAAATTATCCGCTGTAGGTATGTAGCGGAGATTACGGTAGAGACAAAGCACATCTTCAAAACCCGTCGCTCGCACATTAGCGTCTTTATCACGGGACCTTCCCGTCCAACAGCACAGCGTCGCATGCAGCCGCTAAGACACCGCGACGGTCGGTATTGAACAGGTGTGCCGGCTTCTAACAGCCAACATGTTCGACGGATTCAGCTGCTGTTCTTGAGCGCCTGTCGCGAGGGCGCGATTGAGCACCGTAGTTTCCGGAACCATAAACAAGCACGCATCTGCTGACTCGCGACTATAGGTTCAGCACGCAACACTTGCGCGCGAATGTCGTGATGCAGGGCGCCAAGGACAGCGTGCTTTCAGCTAAATGCGGTGGAATTTGATTGCGCAATCGCTCGATGTCCTGGCTTATGTTGATGTCTATTATCAAAGCTAAGACCTGTTTAATGAACGCTACCTTAAAACGCACGTTGGTTGCGCTCTCTTCGTTTTGAATTGATTTTCATGAATTGATTTGCCCTTTCTCACTCATTTCCTACATGTCCAGCACCCAAGGCAGATAGAGTGCAGAAAAAGAAAGTGTTGGAAAATTTTGATCACTTGGCTCAAGCGCCCGTGTGCTGTGAGAGGTCAGTGCACGTTAAAGGTCCCCAGGTGGTCTAAATTATTCCGGAGACCTCCACTACGGCACCTCTTTCTCTCTTTCTTCTTTCATTTCCACCTTCTTCCCTTCCCTGACGCGGCGCGGTTGAAGTGCCCATCGAGAAGTGGGACAGTTACCGCACCTTTCATTTCCGGACGACCAATCAGGAACAATTTTGGCCACCTGGGAATCTTTCACGTTTCCTAGATATCGTCGAAATTATTCAAACTGAAAAGTGAGAATTGGTTTTGAGCAGTAACTCTCTCACATATCTCGGCGGACACCTCAACCGCGCCGTAAGGGAAGGGAGGAAGGTGGGAGGGAGTGAAAGAAGAGAGAGAGAGGTGCCGGTCTCCGGAATGATTTCGACCACCTGGGTATCTTTAGCGTGCACTGACATCGCACAGCACACGGGCGCCTTTTGCGTTTCGCCTCCATGCAAACCTCCACTGCCTCCACCCGTGACTGAGAAATCCACGAAAAATCCCAAGAGAAGACTCCTAGGTGGCAGGTGGGACACCTATAGGTCACGTGACCTTGTGACACCATCACAACCTGTCAACCGAAGTGTGAGGAAATTGCACGCCATTTTAGGTTGAAGTTAAATTGTGACTGGTCGCGAGAGGTGGCTCGGGAAAAGCGAGTCTCACAAGTTCCACTGGTGGGAGCACCTGCCATCGCAGAACCGCTGCACCACTGCTCCAGGAGTGGTATGAGGACTCCATGGGATCTAAGAATGTAAAGTAGAGAATGACCGATTCCGCACATATGGGCGTTAACCCATTAACGCTATCGCATCATACCTTTCATCATCATCATCATCAGCCTGACACTGCCCACTGCAGGGCAAGGGCCTCTCCCATGTCTCTCCAATGAACCCTGTCCTTCGCCAGCTGCGACCACCGTATCCCCGAAAATTTCTTAATCTTATCCGGCCACCTAACTTTCTGCCGTCCCCTACTACGCTTGCCTTCTCTTGGAATCCACTCCGTTACCCTTAAGTACCAGCGGTTATCTTGCCTTCCCATTACATGCCCTGACCAAGCCCATTTGTCCCCTTAGTTTTTGTGCCCCGGTTGTATTCAGCCAAACATGAGTTATAAGATTGGTCGCATGCTTTTGAAGGCAAATAAACCCGCAGAACCAAGCGCGGGAGTGTGTAATAAAGACCTGCCTGACTTGCGGCTGCAAATCTCTTTTGGAATGAAGACGATGATACAGCACCGCCACCAACGACGACGAAGCGCTAGCGCCGCCCGTAGAGGGCTCGTGCTGGAGAACTGCCGCTTGTGTGCCGGTCCCTCGCCTCGCTCGTTCCTAGACTTCTTGCGCCAGGGTCTTCGTCGCCGGCGCTTGAAAGGTGCAAATAAACCGCTCTACATTTTTTTTTGTGTGTAGTTCGTGGGAACAGAGAGAGCTGAGAAATTTTAATTAACACTGACAAACCGAATTTTCGCTCCGGTCTGAAGAGCACATGTCTGGACGTATACGCTCTAAGCAACGAGGAGAACATTAGTGCGAGCCAACGGGTCAGTCCTCTTCACTCTTCCGAGCGTCGCTCTCCGCGACAACGGGTGCACACACACGTGGAGGAAGACGACTGCCCAGGGCAGTTCTTTTCACAAGCTTCTTGCTGTCTTTTTCTTTACCCTCCTTCGCATTATATTCACTGCCCACATACGTCGGCCAGCAGTCTCTTCTTCCGTCTCTGTCTGGGCGTCCGTGGAGACAACGAACCGGCTATCGCTCGCCTAGCGAGCTCTCAAAGGCAACGAAGTCCGCCCGGACAGCATTAACCTTCGCACGTCTCGCCCCACGTACCATTGTTCGAAATCTCTGCACTACGGGCGGCCAGCTTGGGCCCATCCACCGCGTTCATCCCGAAAGCCAAGTGTGTGCTTCGTTGTCCGCTGGGGGGCGCCACTTGAAGATCTACGTGACAATGAATTCGCCATCTTGGGCTGTTTCTCTTAGGGTGCAGGCTGGCGAATTTTGTCTGTCCGGTATCTTTTGCCGCGTGCGGAGGTGGATGATGAAAAGAAAAGATACGTCTTTTTGTATTGCATTGTGGTGGCCACTCCCTTCCTCTATGGAAGACGTTCTATGGAAGAGACCATAAGGGTGGCGTGAAACCATCAGGCGGGGGGGGGGGGGGGGGGGGGGGGGGGGGGGGGGCTGCTTTTATTATGGAAGATCCAAAGGATGGATGTGCCGAGGGCTCCGCTTTGACCAAAGAGCGACCAGGATCTTTTTCAAGTTTCTAATCTTCAAACGAACGTTACCTCCATTCTCGTGGTAATTGACGGAACGGGCCTCTGCCCAGGCGTCCCAGTTGCGCCTCCTTTTGTCACTGGATGGCGCTTTAGAGAGAAGAAGCGAAACACACTGGTTTCAGATTGCTGGCTGAGCCGACTGCCGGGACGTTCACGAACTTTGCCGAGGAGGTGATAGTACGCGAGCTGCGAGTAATGAAGGTGAGTATTGTTATCGGAGGCTACATTAAAGACAGCGAGTACACCTTCCACACTATCAAGTGAGAGATGGTATGGCCTGATAACTGATCATAACAAATCCATCAAGTTGGGTTTTATGTTTTCAAGACTGCCGAGATTTGGAGTTTCCATAGTTTACGATTCATTTTTATGGTTTCTTATTTTCCAGCGCTGACCCAGAATATAGATATTTGTTCACAATGATGCGTTAGAAATAACTGCGAAGCGCCCTGGCGTTGTTCATGGTTGGTAGGGCTTAACATCCCAAAGCAACTCAGGCTATGAGGGAAGCCGTAGTGGAGGGCTCCGGATAATTTCGACCACCTGGGGTTCTTTAATCTGCACTGACATCGCACAGTTCACGGGCTTCCAGCATTTCGCCTCAATCGAAATGCGTCCACCGTGGCCGGGATCGAACCCGCGTCTTTGGGGTCAGCAACGCTATAACCACTGAGCCACCACTGCCCGCACCCTGACGCGGCAGCCGTTAACCGAGGTCTTTACCGATGACGACACGTCACGCAATGGACAATGCAGGTAACGTACGAAGCTCCCAGTAAGCAGGGGTAGATACCGGTGCCGAAATCTGACACCCCCAATTATTTTCTCTGATCGTCGAGGTGCGGGTTGGACAGCATCTCCTCCGGCTGGTGAAGTTGCGGGTTTGATATTTTCAGTATATTTTTTTTAGACATGCCCAAACTGTCTGGCTTCCTCATGTATGTCATAGCGAGCCCCTCTTATCCTTTTCCTTGTCTTCTCAATAGCTAATAAGGACCTCGATTCTGGCAGTCTTGATGCCATGGGTAGCATAAGAGGGTTTTCGCACACCTTCCGCTCACACAGTTCGATCACGTTCCTACTACTTCTGCCGCTATAGACGAGGGTGGCGCTGGTGAACACTCGCAAGGTTCGGTTACAGCATACATATATACACCCGAAAGCAGAAGATTGGAACACCCGTAGCCGTAGCTTAGTTGGTAGAGCACCAGACGCGAAAGTCAGAGGTCGTGAATTCGGTTCCGACCGGCTGCATGTGGTTGTTTTTTCTTCTGCTTTCTGATCAGTTATATTGAAATATTGACCCCATTAATCTTCTATTGATGAACACCACAAATTAAAGAACATCTACGCTCTTTCGTTTCGGTGTCTGTTGGCTTCCGTCATGATATAAGCTTGGATGTTCTCCGCCGAGTGGGATGCGTTGTGATATATGGTTCGTTGTATCTTGTGCATTAAACTAAGGTGAGGGTACTTGTTTATCTGCCAGCGTCAGTCTGATGATGATTCCTTCTTCTTTCATCAAGGTCCTATCTAGTTTTTGGGATTTCATTCTCGTTAATTTGTCATACTGCACTGCATCGTGGTATGTGACCAGTCCCCGGATTTCAATGAAGTGCCTCTCTCGCAGTGCCCGTCCTGCCAGATCTCTGGCTCCGGAATAATTTCGATCACCTGGGCATCATAAGGATCACAAACGTGCACTGACATCGCACAGCATACGAACACGCGTTTTTCGACGCAGAAAATAAGAATTCGCACTCGCCTCGGAGGGGAAGGGGAAAAAATTACCGACGATTACGTTACTTCCTAATGCGAAATTTGAGCGCAGCAAATAAGCTGTTTCACCTTTTCGATAGATTGAGGCAAAGAAATCGAGCAACACATGTATGCGCTATCACAGAATTTTTTTTTTATTTTTCACACGTATTCCTTTAACAAAGACTCCACTAACAGTTCTTGACAGTCATGAAGGAAGCTTTGTGGTCGGAGAAATACACTGATATATGTTCGACTTGGTACACCAATGCTTGATTCTCAAAGACGAGATCTATACAAGTGCCTCGCGAGGTTGTCACAGCCGTGGGACGCGTTACGAGCAAGAGGAACGGGATGTTCTCCCGCATAAGTGTTAGGAAATTGCTGTTTGTCTTTATGTCAACATTAAAGTCCCCCACTACTAACATCGGTGTGGATCGATGAACGGTTAATGCGAGTTGCAGGAAGTGCACGACGTCTTTCGTGAGTGCGGTAGGGGCGAAGTAGGCAGCTACTACCAGCAAGCCGTTGGGCAACTTTGCGGCGCACAGTTCGCCAACTTCATGTGACGTGCCAAACATTTCGACTGGTATTGCAGAGAGACCTGTGCGCAAGTAGATAGCGACTCCCGCCGCTCTGTTTCTCTGCGAGCACCACAGCAGTATAGGAAATCTATGATTTCGAGAGGCTCTTCGGGATCCATCCAGGTTTCAGCAAAGCAAAGTACAGAGGAATGGCGCAGAATGTGATCGTTGTGTACGCCCTTGGCATGTGCGGCAAGGGAGCGTACGTGAAGAATGTGGTTGTGAATGATGAATCAAGTGCTGCCAGCGAATGACGCGTCCATTGGCTGTCTGCGTGTGTTACTGATGTGTGGTTAACATGTTAAGCTTCGCCTGTAAGAGTGGAACGTGACAGCGTCTTGCAACGCTGCCAGGGAGTACACAGAACGCCATCGCCAATTCGGCTGTACGCCTTGCTGGACGGTAAATTTATTTTTTGAGGAAAGGAAATGTATCTCTCTCGCATATCTGGGTGGACACCTGCACCTCGCCGTAAGGGAAAGGGGGAAGATGGGAGTGAACGAAGACGCCGTATTAGCTAGACGCGCCTTAGTTCATTCCAAACCATTCAGCTGGCATTACGGAGTGGCTAGCGTGCTCGTATCGCACTCCGGAGACCCTGGTTCGATTGCCCAACTCGACCAATTTCGTTCTCGGTTTTATTGATTTATGCGGTCTAACTAGAAAGGTTAATTAGGCTATTTCATATTTATATTCTTGCATTTCTATCCATCGTGTTCTGTCATTAACCTGTCAATTGTTGGAACTGTCTAGGATGTTCGACACAACGTATACGAAACGAGCAACGTCTTACTGAGTGGGGAAGTGCGTGGTGGTGGAGGGAACGCGGCTTCGTACTTATCTGTTTTTTTCAGCAGCGTCTCCTTCCGCGGACGCTGTTGTCGCTGCGGCGCGCGTCTTTCTTTTCTTTTCTTCTGACCTCTTCATTCTCCTCTATATTAATTAGGGTAATTGATTAATTAAGCAATTAACTAAACTCAGTCCAACTTAGTTGCAGCATCACTATACGATCCCTTTGATTGGTTGCATGGTTACTAGTTGATTGATTGTAAAACATTTTATTCGCCGGGAAGAGCTTGGCAAGAGGTCGCGTTAAGTGGTCGAGAGTACATAGCCCTCGACGACTTTGTCAGCCCACTCCACCGCCAAAACTTGCGTTCTGGGGTCAGAGCTAGCCAGCACGGTCTCCCACCGCTCGAGAGAAGGAGCTGTAACTAGATCACCCGGAGGTGGCTCTATTTTGCAGTCCCACAGGATGTGATCGTAGGTAGCACGGTGGCCACAGTGTTTGCAGTTTGGGTTGTAAAGATCTGGATAAATGTGCGCGAGGAGTGATGGGGTGCGTATCGATCTCGTCTGTAGACGACGCCACGTAACCTCTTGTTCTTTAGTAAGTCTTTTGTCTGGAGGGAGAAAAATTAGCCAAAGTACAATTGGCCCCATTTGAAATTCGCGCACTGTGACGTCACGAGCATTTCGACCAATTGAAAAGCGTGACATTGGGGGCGGAGCTGGTTACGAGGCCGACGCCGACGACGACGCGAAACCCAGGAACGGACGCCAAAGAGCTGCGCTCTAAAAGGAAAGGCAGGGACGTTACGCAGATGAAGTTTCCGCTTTGTTACCCTGCACTCCAGGGAAGGAATAAGGGGATTTAAAGTTGATGGAGACAGATGCGATGCCTTAAAAATTCCCAAGCAGTGCAGCTAACCGGCCCAATGTTGGAAACGTATTGGCAAGACCGGCCCTACAAATGACCACAGTCAAACCATTCATTTGCAATACTGGACCGCGGTTGCCCGAGCTCCTTGGGAAGAATGTCAACTAAGCACGTACGCGGCAAACTCGTTATCATTCAGGTACATCGCCCTCAATAAACGGAACAGTTCAAGACAGCTCTTCATATCTGACCTGACCAGTTTTACCGAAAAAATTGCGAGCACACTTTGGTAACTAAAGTGTTGAGAGGCGAAAGCCGAGGACACTATGCCGTGACGACTTCCGGTGGATGTGACGTCACATCGTTCCCGTGGCTACATCGACACCCAAATTGTACATCTTTCGGGGATCTTGAGTGTTAATAACGCTTAATTACACACTTTTTTCACCTAATTTGACACAAATCCGACGTTTTCCCGACCATTCTGTGACAATTTTAACTATGCCGCGACGACTTCCGGTAGATGTGACGTCACACCATTCTCGTGGCTATATTGATACCCAAATTATACATCTTTCGGGAATCCTATGTGTTAATTACGCTTAATTACACATTTTTTAAATCTAATTTGACACAAATCTGACGTTTTTTCGACCATTCTGCGGCAATTTTCTCAATGCCGTGACGACTTCCGATGGATGTAACGTCACACCGTTCCCGTGGCTATATCGAAGTCCGCGCTATTTCGACACAATTTCGACCTTCTTGCCTATAAGTGATTAACTAATTTCTCTACAGTCATCAAACTTGGCTTCTAGGATCACTTTTTCCTCCTCTATCTGAAGCAACCGTTCGATTTCTTCTGTCTTTTTTAGTTCCCGAGTTAAACGCGTGTGACACGCTTTGGTAACGGACGACAGTATGATCCATTAAAGATTTTCAGCTTAATATTTATATCTCTCTCTCTTTCCATGTTATCGCCACTTCCACTACACACTCCTTTTCCTTTCCGCATTCGCTCGCGCCGGTCGTCCGTGCCGTCGAGTCCTTCGCTGATGTATGTACCCGGCTGCGTTGTTGGAAGCGTTCGAGCATGCAGCGTCGCGGTTTGCCTCCCGCGTGACCAGACACGCGCGCACATCGTGAGCACGTGGCGCCCGCGTTTACGCGCGCGTTCTCCGCGTAATCGCTGACGTCATCACCTGTACTTCTGTGCTACTGCAAAGGTAAGGCTATACCGGGAAGGAAAAAAAGCCAGTGCCAGCAGATTTGCGATGAAAAATCGGCAGTCGCGAAAATACAAAACATTAAAAGAATACACAAACAGACAAGTTGTTCAGAACAAAAGATGGTTTGGTTTATGGGGTTTAACGTCCCAAAGCGACTCAGGCTATGAGAGACGCCGTAGTGGAGGGCTCCGGAAATTTCGACCACCTGGGGTTCTTTAACGTGCACTGACATCGCACAGTACACGGGCCTCTAGAATTTCTCCTCCAAAGAAATTAGACCTCCACGGCCGGGATCGAACCCGCGTCTTTCGGGTCAGCAGCCGACCACCATAACCACTGAGCCACCGCGGCGGCTGTTCAGAAAAAAATGTGCATACATACAGTGCGTTTCACGTAAGAATTAACACAGTTCTTAAAAACAGGCTTTTTTTTTTTTTACTTCGAAGAGCGCTTTTTCGGCATAGCGTTTTCAGCGGTGTAGTACATCAGAATACATCTAAGGCGTGCTAACTGGAAGGCTGGTTAACTAATACTGAATGGTTAACTTTTTAACTATTACTGTTAGGCTCCTTCATTATTGAGAGGCGTGTAGCCCAGCGTAAGTAATAGCCATGTCAGTTTTTAGAGTTTCGAAGCGGATTTTTGTACAGATTTTGGCTACTTCGATGAGGTACGCGCACTGGAGAGGTTGCTTTGCCTGCAAGCTTCTAGAAAGCGCATGTATTTTGGCGCGATGTAGCCAAAATTTGTTGGGTCACAGCGCAGAGGGTAACCGTGTTTTCGAAATTGCCCCACTTATGGTGAGGTAATTTCTCACAGGCGTGTGCCCCACTTATGGTGAACTATACGCCCCTCAATAATTAAGAAGCTTAACAGTAATAGTTTGGTTTGGTTCATTGGGGTTTAACGTCCCAAAGCGACTCAGGCTATGCGGGACGTCGCAGTGAAGGGCTCCGGAAATTTCGACCACGTGGGGTTCTTTAACGTGCACTGACACCACGCAGTACACGGGCCTCTGGAATTTCTTCTTCATCGAAATTCGGCCACCGCGGCCGGGATCGAACCCGCGTCTTTTGGGTCAGCAGCCGAGCGCCGTAACCACTGAGCCACCGCGGTAACAGTAATAGTTAAAAAGTTAACTATTCAACATAAGTTAAACAGCCTGCTAGTTAGCACGTCTTAGCAGTATTACGATGTATACACGGCCGACAATGTTATGCCGGAAAGTAGCGCTCTTCTAACTCATAAAAGCCTCTTTTTAAAAGCCGCCGCGGTGGCTCAGCGGTTATGGTGCTCGGCTGCTGACCCAAAAGACGCGGGTTCGATCCCGGCCGCGGCGGCTGGAATTTCTTTGGAGGAGAAATTCTAGAGGCCCGTGTACTGTGCGATGTCAGTGCACGTTAAAGAACCCCAGGTGGTTGAAATTTCCGGAGCCCTTCACTACGGCGTCCCCCATAGCCTCAGTCGCTTTGGGACGTTAAACCCCATAAACCAAACCAAACCAAACCTCTTTTTAAAACTCGTGTGAAATCTTAAGTGAAACACCCTGAATAGTGACCGGCAAAGAAATGCCGTGACAGCCCGGCAGCAAAACTGCCGCGAACTGCCGTTTCAATTCGCTTGTTTTGCTTAGAGGCAAAAAGAAAAAAAATACTCGGAAACAGCAGAGCTGCCCCGAGCGGCACCAGAAGCTTCCTGTTGTTCTCCTTAACAAGAACGCACATGCATTCTTGCCGCTGCTCGTCGAGTCGTGCAAGAACCGCGCGAATTCGCTGGCGTGGAAAGCGCGCGCTGCCAGTGATTTGGCGCGCTTTTTTTCGTTTTTGGCGCGCTTTCTAGTCTTTTTTTTTTATATGTTTCGCGGAAAAAGTGAAAATGCTTCTATTCTGTCCGGTGCGCAGCTCACGCAAGACAGTCCAGCTGTACATCAAGGAAAACAGAACGTAAACACGGCTTAACTGAGGTTGCTGCTTAGATTTTATGGCTGTTATTGTCCTCCTTTCGTACTTGTTGATTACGCGTGGAAATTTTATAGATTTTGATTATTATAAATTTTTATGGCACAAGGGCCGAAGATGAAGAGGGCCAAAGCACAAATAATTTTTTGTCTACACAGGGTGGGGTCAAAGACCCATTTTCCAGGCATTTCACTCCAGATAAACCGATCACCAGGCCAGGGGAAAGCTTGTACCCACTGTATCTCCGATGGGCACCAGGTGGCACGGGGGATCGAGCCCCGTGCCTACCGTATGCAAAAACTTTTACAATAAACTGGGACAAACGACCTAGAAAAATGAGACTTTTCATAAATATGCTGCAGGTACGGCAAGACACCAAGAACCTGTGTATGATACGGCAAGAAATAGTAACCTGTATAGAAAGGCTTCGACGCCAAAAGTCAGGGTAATTAAATAACATGAGGTCGGTATCGAGGAATACAGCCATGATTAGAAGTAAAGGGGCGAGCCCGACCGCTATTGCCCGTACGTACAACTAAATAGCGCACAGAAATAATAGCGTAGTATCTAATCTCTCACATGTACTGGCCTGTCAGTAGTTACAATACATGAGGAAAAACAATCGAATTACGAATGCGGAGACCGAAGTCGTCTCAAAAGCAAAACTATTCCAAATACAACAGGATAGCTAAGCGGGCGAGTTGGTGATACATTATGCAAAAAACAGCGCGAACAAACGGGGTGTATTCTTCCTTTCGTCCCCGTTTGTTCGCGCTGTTTTTTGTATTCCAAATAGCTCAGTTTCCGCATCTGTTGCACGATTTTGGGCAGCTCGGTTGAGCATGGCCGTAAGGTTTATATTTTACTATGGCAATTAATAGTTTCTTGACTATAAATTGCGTCATAATGGGCGTGTTTGTTCCCGTTGTTTGGAATTGTTTAGTTACTCGATTTCACATTTGTCAGTGTGTTAAGCCTTTGATTCAACAGCCTATTAACAAACTGTTAACAGGCTCTTCATTAAAAGGGCGCTGGAGACACCACCACCGAATTAGTGTTGGCAGTAAAAATTGATTCATTGGCTCTTATTGGTGTATGTTAATGTTTGTCCGGCAGCAGAAGACGCATTTGTGGCTGAGAAAATTGAATTTAAAGATGTTCCCACTACTGAACTCAAACTCGTGACATTTACACCGAGTACATAGGACTGATTGTCGCCGTTTTGGTGTGAATGGCGGTGCAAAATTGCCTCCGAGATCCGGTGTAGACGCTCGTATTCTACTTGCGACATCGGCTGACGGTGGCGACACCTGTGTTTTTCTTTTTCCTTTTCTAGCTTAGAAAATCGAAGCTTTCGGTTAGAGTGGTCCCTTCCCTTACAAAAATTTTTGTAGAGTCTATACACTGTTCATAGACGTTTGTGTATAAATTTCATAGACTTTCTGTAGACATATCCTATAGTCTACTCTATAGACAATACGTATTCCATAGGCAGTCTATAGGCAAACTATAAATTTATGGCCGTACACTTTTAGCAGGCTTCTTCTATAGAAAGTCTATGGACTAAGAATAGACGAAGGTAAACATCTAAAGGAAGGTAATAGTCCATGAGAAGTCTATAGAAAGTCTATAGACCATTTTTACACTGCTTTATCGCTAGAATGTCGTAGTAATCGATACAAGCTAACCCCAATTTACCCCAACTGCCCCCTTATGCAGTGTTAGTGGTTTCTACCCGCACAGACACAAAGGTTGGTTGGTTGGTTTATGGGGTTTAACGTCCCAAAGCGACTAAGGCTATGAGAGACGCCGTAGTGGAGGGCTCCGGAAATTTCGACCACCTGGGGTTCTTTAACGTGCACTGACAACGCACAGTACACGGGCCTCTAGAATTTCTCCTCCAAAGAAATTCAACCGCCGCGGCCGGGATCGAACCCGCGTCTTTCGGGTCAGCAGCCGAGCACCATAACCACTGAGCCACCGCGGCGGCACTATACAAAGGTGCAAGCTATATATAGGACGGGTTGCACACAAGATCGAACTACCTTGTTATTACTGCAATGAAGTTGAAAATATCTTTATATAGTTCGGCCAGAAGAAAGCTATTTTGAACAAAAATATGTGCGCATTTAATTGATACTTACGAAGTAATGATGGCTGAATGTTTGGCAGTGTCACATTTACTTTAATGCTGAGGTTAAGTGTAGGATTTCCAGCCTGGAAGTTCGCCTCCAAGGTTTTTTACTTCTCCACTGTGAAGAGCTCAGTAAAAGATCAGGAAAAAGAAGGGCTGGTGGGCGCGCCAATGTCAAGTGCGCAATAGATGACGCACCGCGATATAGGAAAACTCTCGCTCGTTGTACTACACGAGGAAAAAACATAGCGGCAAAATGATAGCTATACTTATAGCGGCGAGAAATTACCTCCCCTCCCCTCTTTTTTTAGCCAGACAGCAACAACAAAAACGACATTGATGTCATGTTTCGAGATGGTGCTTGTATGAAGCTTTACAACGGCAGTTGAGTTAGGAAACTTTTGTCAAGGCGTATATGTGTCGCAACAAAAAAATTCACAGGGAAGCCGAATGAGCTTATGTCTTGGCGATGGGGTAGCATTACACGCTGTCAATGTCTTTACCGGAAGTAATGCCACTTACGGTCTGATGACGTCACTTCCGCCCAGGCAGTGGCCGAATTTTGACCGACACACTTTTTTCATAATGAGTTATCGCATTAAAAACCGTCGCACTGACGTATCCACCATTGAGAAAGCTGTTCAGGTTTTATTCTTTACTATTATTTCGTACGTGAAAGTTACTTCTTGCTAATATTTTCGAAAGTAACCCTTAGAGTAGTTTCCAACCGTTGCACACCTCCATGAAATTACGCGTTCCTCGCGTAATTCTAGCTTGAATTTTCCGGAAAATGGTTTATAGGCACAGCACAATTTACAATAACTTCTCGACACCATTCGATATCTGCATGCCCCAGAATCTACTTGCAGCTATAGGCATCTCGAAGCTTGACTTGCGTGTTCGGATTAAGAGTGAAGGTGACTGTACGTTCTATCTGTACTGCGGTAACAGTGCAGTGAGATCGTGCGACTTCCATAAGGATCTCTTCCACGAAGGTTGTAATGGAAACTGACTTTTAGGGATCCTTTCCGCATCTGTCGTCATCGGTCTATACGCTCCAGTGGTTCACCCGTACTTGTGGAAATGAGGCCCTTTCCATCTCCTTTGCCTCGCTTCGGAAGGGGGAGAGTTTCCTCCGCTTTGTTCGGTCACCCGTATTTTTCGTCATATAAGCAGCGTGGAAGACACGGCAGAAAAAAGACAGCGGAAAGGTGTTCGTCGTATAGCGTATATTTCGTGGCACTTAAGAATGACAGAATTTTATTCGGCAACGCATATCCGTTTGTGTGGACGGCTTGATACGGGCATACAATTCTTCCAACACTTTGCGTCAAAGGTTCACTGCATTGCGAAATACCATTCTTGGCCTTCTATTCAACTCACGTTTCAACAACGCTCTCAGTTTATATCCCATTGTCTATGCGAGCGAAAGCGGCACAGAATGCTTAAGCGAGCAGCGCAAGTGGCTAAAAACAAAATAAAAAGGTGGACTGTATGAACAGCTTGCATTAAAATTATTGCGAATGGAAACAGTATCCCAAACCCATTCGAAAAAAAAAAACACCACAGAAAAACTTCTGTAGTAACAGCAGATTTTCTGTAACGTTTCTGACCATAAACTTGTAGTAACAACAAACTTTTCTGTAGTAACAGCAGATTTTCGTGTAATTAGTACAGAAAAGTACTACAGAACTACAGACTACAGAAAAGTACAACAGAAAAAAAAACTACAGTACTACAGAAGAGTACACCAAAAGAACAAAAAAATCTGTCATTACGACAAAACTACAAAACATTGGTTGTCTACAGAAAATGATGATGATGATAAATTTTTGTGGGCGCCATGGCTCAAGGTTTTTTCTTCTACTTAAGGTGGAGTCAAAGACCCATTTTCCAAGCATTCCACACTAAAGAGGCCGAGCACCAGACCAGGGAAAGCTTGTACCCACTGTATCACCGGTGGGTACCCGGCGGCAGTGGGGATCGAACCCTGCACCTCCCGCATGCGAGGCGGATGCTCAGACCACTAAGCCACCGCTGCGGTCTTGTCTACTACAGTACTACAAAAAAAGTACTTCAAAACAACACAAATTTCTGTTATTAATACAAAACTATAAAACATTTTGTTGTCTGCAGAAACATTGTACAGAAAAAGCTGCAGTAAACAAGTACTCCAAAACAACAGAAAAATCGGTCATTACGACAAAACTACAAAACATTTTTGTCGCACTTTTGGCACGGTCCTGTCGTTTCTTTCGACTGACAAACAGCTGCGAAATAACTTGGACGCTAAACAACCCGAATGCAAACACCAACTGCGTCACATTGTTTGGAGCTCCTCAGCACATTCTCCCAGCTTGCCGCCCTCCCGGTTGAGTGAATTCAGAGGGCGCTTGTGTGCAAATTAGGAACGGAGCGCTCCTTGTAATTGCGCGCGCAGCCAGGGAGCGGAAAACGCGCCGTGACGTCAGCGGCGCTTGTTGAGCGTTTATAAAAAGAACAAAGCGATGTTAATGGCTGAACTCTGAACGGTTGCGCTTCACGCGTCGGGGAGTCGTGGGAAACTGCGGCGGCGAAAGTACGTCACGAGTTACGTCACCCGCTACGCGGGCCTTTCCACTGCAGTCGTCTGCTCCTGTGAAAACCAAGATGGCGGCGCCACCGCGGAGCGTCGTCTGCGAACGCCTGCTGAACAGGGTGTGTACTGCCAAGCTATAATTTATGCGTGGCTTGACAAACAACGCTTCAGAGGTAAGCGTCTCAAGGCTGGGTGCTTCAGAGAACACGCACTAAGAAGGAAGAAACGTGCATAAATTTGATGCTCCAGGGGAAAAAGACGACTTGATAGAAACAGGCGCTACACAACGTAAATATGTATACTTAGATACCAGAGAGAGAGCGTCGCAGGTGACTATGAAGCATGAATGGTCTAGGAAAAACCATTACGCCACTGTTTTGAAGCCAGACGTAAGGGCTCACTTTTCCTAGTTGGCCGCCGTCTCAGCGCTTCTGCGCATGCGCAACAGACAATCAAGCAGACGACACCACTGCGCGCATCGCTACTATTGGCTGCGCCATAGGCCAGAAACTCCCGGCAGTCCTTGCGAAAGCACGTGACTTCCGGCCCATTTTTTTCTCATGTAGCATGGTTTCATTAGCTCCGTAACGGTGCTCGGTCATTAATCGACGGTAATTATTGCGACTCTTTGGACTGTACGCCTCACACGTCAATTCATTCGTTTACTCATTGGTACGATCACTGATTGGTAAGTAGGCTTACTTAAATAAGTATAATCTCGACACTGTTTCTTTTTACTGGCGTAATTAAACACCACTACATTCAATTGTTTCTGGGTAAACTTTGCTACTTGGTATAAACCTTATTTAAATTACAATCCTGGTAAATATTGATGAGCGCTCAGTCCTCACTTCACTAGAGCACTTACGCAGATAAGTCTATGTGCATTCTCCCGGCACATTTCTGCTTTTGATTAATTACATTCACTTACCTCTCGAAATGCAAATAAAAATTAGACGCGACGCCCAAGTCAAAGAATGATTAGAAAGCAGCAGAGTGGAGGTGGACGAAGAAAGAAATGCCCTTTAACGGTGTAGAGTTCAAATGGCATTGAACTCAAGGCAAAATGAGGGCTGCAGTGTTAGCAAACTGTATCTGAGCAGGATGTCCCTTACATCTGTTGGGAAAGCGAAGTAAAATAAACATGGCAGAATCACAGCCGCTCCCTGTCTCCGCCTTGAACGTGTAGGTGTAATTAAACAGGCTATATTTCTTTCCAGGTACTTTATTCTTTAGAGCAGTCTGACCGCCAGGTCTCTTGCAGTTATTACTCTGTTCGCTGAGGAGAGCTCACTTTCTATTGTGTTGCTTTAGTTATTTTATGTTTTGTTTATGTTAGTTATAGTTAGTTTATGTTTTGTTTTAGTTATTAGTTATTTCATGTCGGATAGGTGGAAATTGTGACGCCGAAGGCGAAGTCATATAATTGCGCGCCCATGATTGATACTTTTCATGGTTTGTACACAATTATTCGTATACTACTCTAAAAAAATTGTAGAAGGCATTATTTATTTCAGTGTAGCCAATTTTAATCAGTTGCCGATAATTTTCGAAAACTGATTTACTCTGCGCTCTCATTGAAGTCGGTCGCTTCAAAATTGCCAGCCCACGTGCAAGTGCTCAATGAGTGTTAGCACAACTCTATCAGGGGAGCTCTGCTGCAAGCGAAATTTGCATATTGGCATCCTTGAAATCTAACGCATCAAACTACGGCTCTTCGAGTTCAATGAAAATAAGGTGTTCTTTTGACGTCTGCCTGCAGCGAATTTCCAGCCTTCATCCCTCTCCAACAACTCTTCTCGCAACTGGCTCGCGACGATGCGTAGACGACAGCAAGAAAGCAACAGATGGTACTACCTTCGTCTGCTTCCCACCGACTGAAAACACATTTGTGCATACACGTGTCTAGGGCCGCTTAGTCACTGGCGTGATGAAGAGCCTACAATAAACCTTTCAGCTCTTCAGCGCTTGCCCTGTTTTACGGGCGTCGACTGTTCGGGCAGTAATTAACGAAGCGGGCATTAGCATCACCTCTGCCTCGTGTACTATTAGTAGTACTAGTAATTGCTTCTACTAATACCCTTACTTACTGCTACTGCTCATTAATAGTCAGGGCCGCCGCGGTGGATCAGTGGTTCTGGTACTCGGCTACTGACCCGAAAGACGCGAGTTCTAGCCCTGCCGCGTCCTATTTCGATGGAGGTGAAATTCTGGAGACCCGTGTACTATGTCAGTACGCGTTAAACAACCCCCAGGTGGTCGAAATTTGTCGACGCACAATCTAGTTTTTTTTTTTTTTTTCCCAATTGGTAGGCTTCGACGATTTCCCTAGTCAATTGGTCGGGGTGTTCATACAATATGTCACTATAGTATAAGGAAGGAAAACAGGATTGACACTCTCAGCAATGATCAACTAAATTCGTGGAGCGGGTGGAATCTGATGAGTTAAGATGTTCTCTGAGTCGTGTGTTAATACACCGTCCCGTTTGACCTATGTAAGTTTGACGCTTGTCCTCTGTTTTTCTACCCTTCGTCCCCGTTTTTCTCGCTGTTATTTTTGAAAAACTTGCACCTCACTGTAGAGATAAGTAGGGTGCACAATACTTCCGGGACGTCCTAGGTACGGCGTAAAGTTTACCTCCAGATAACAGTTGGAGGAATCTCCAGTCCACTACGTCATTCAACATCTAATTAGGCACGGGATCAAGAATAACCTGGCAAGCCATAAACTGTGACCCCGGAAAGAGAGAAAATGTAGTCTTAAAATATAGCAGTGGTTATAGACTAACCTGTACAACTGACGTGAGCAAGATACAGTGGCGCTGATGTTACCGAGCGGGTGTAATGGGCGTGCAGCGCATAAGAATGCATGTAAACAAGAAATTTTAAAGTGATTTTCTGTTTTCACAGTGAACCTACGACGTTGTCCTTTCGTTAACAAAAGACGAGTGCACCTTAAAAGAACGTATGAAAGTGTGAAACGTAATTTGAACGTATGTCGGCATGTTTTTAAAACAGCAATACACGGGCATGCCAGCGAAGGGGTTACCGGTCGGTCGGGAAAGTGGTCCACAGAAGCAGATGTGAACTACACTTTCCAAAATAACATTCCCATTTCACTGCGCCCCTATTAAGGCGGCCGTTTATTAACAGCTGGCGAGTTAATTTAAGATCACGAAGAAGCATGCAACTGATGTCTTTTTAAAGGGTCACGGAAAATGTATGCTGTGATGCTGCAGACATACCCCGACAGTGTCTTGGCGCTTAATTAGCTGTGTATTTATCCGAATCGTACTGGCATCTCGTGAAGTCCGACATGCTGACTAGTGCGTTACACTAGTTCGCAATAACAGCCGTGCAACTTAGTCGTTTTACATCAAGAGCCTTAGGGGAAGGCAGTTATCAGACGGCAAGATAAGCGGATCGTACACCGCGGCAGACGACGGCGCAGACGATACAACCAGCTGCCTCTTGCGTTCGTGAGCGCCTCGTATGTTTGTAAACGTTGGCCTATAGAAAGTAGGTAGAAAATCGTGTCACACGCGTTTAACTCGGAAATTAAAAAAGATAGAAGAAAACCAATGGTTGGTTCAGATATAGGAGGAAAAAATGACCCTAGAAGCCAAGTTAGATGACTGTAGAGTAATTAGTTAATTATAGGCAAAAATGTCGAAATTGCGTCGAAATAGCGCGGACGTCGATAGAGCCACAAGAACGGTGTGACGTCACATCCACCGGAAGTCGTCGCGGCATAGTGAAAATTGTCACAGAATGGTCGGAAAAACGCCTGATTTGTGTCAAATTAGATAGAAAAATGTGTCATTAAGCGTAATTGACACTTAAGGTCCCCGAAAGATGTATAATTTGGGTATCGATATAGCCACGGGAACGGTGTGACATCACATCCACAGGAAGTCGTTACGGCAAAGTAGCAAAAGTGTCCTCGCAATTTTTAAAGCTGTAGCAAATATTCAGTCCATCGAGATATGGGCGCATAAAAAAGATCTAGAAAAGACAACCACACGGATTTAGTCACATCCATGGAGGAATCATGGTCACATCTGTATTTTGTATATTCATTTTGCACTGTATTGCCCCTCCTGCTAGGGCCCAGAAGGGCCTGCAGTATTCTGTAAATAAATAATAAATAACATCTGACATACTTTCTGCGTTCGGACCGTTAGGTAGCGCTAACAACTATACCTTTTGACGGCGTCCTAGGAAATGAACGAACACGCATGAATCGGACAGCGGTAGGTAGCTACTTCACCAGTAGCTACCTATGTGCAATATCAAGTGCATACCCATAAAAAATTAAGTGAGGTTGTGCGATATTCCTGACAACACAGTCGAGGTTTTCTACTTGTTTAAGTGCATACTTCATTCCTAAAATAATAAACCAGGTGGTAAAGCCCGGTAGTTCCATAATTTCAAAGCGCATGCGCCAATAAGTGGGAAGATACAGCATTTTAGATTTACTCACGTGTATACATGCAAGGACGACAAAAAAGGGAACGCCATATCACCATGCAGTCAGCAGTTACAGCCCGCGGATTACTGAGGACCATACTTTGTTTTTTTTTTTCTTTAGTAACTTTCGCCTAAATGCACGATATACTTATTGCGTTTTCAAGTTTGATGCAAAAGTAGCAATATATATGGTTTCTTGAGCGCAAGTTAAGCGTTCCCTTTAATACTGGCCGTGCCTGTACACAGTATAGAGTTTGGTAGACAGCGACACCAATTCACCAGCCTAACCGGAGTATACGGTCTGTTGTTTTGTTCCTTTTCAATTTTCCAGTCCTGTTTTGCTCGCTATAAAGGAACACACTGGATGACAATTTTTAAAATTCTTTTTCTAGTCCTGGGCGTAGCGTATACTGCACAATATGAAAACGCAGTCTCCGTCAAAAATGCAGATCCGAAGGGGATAGCTTAATAAAACACGTTGCGCGGCTAGTCGGTGATGCTTAATCCCTAGAATAAGCGTTAGCTTGAAGGCAATACTCCGTGGCTTGTCATGCATCTTCACCCTTCTATCCGTTTTTAATGTAGGAGGAACACACGGATTACAAGCGAAACCTACGGCCCGCAAATTTTCGACAAACACTGTACGTGCCTCTGGAGGGCACTCACCTTTCTTGACGAGAGAAGTCCACTCAGGAGCTGCAACAATCCAGGTACCGGCGACGGCTTCGGTGAAGCTGCGCTATATCCACAAGCACGACACAGCACAGGCGCGGGAAGCACGGCAGCCCACCGCGCCGCCGGCGAAATCGCAACTACGCCGAGCTCTCGCCGGCTCGCGCGCGGCGAACAGCTGTCCGACAGGTCGATGTTCGCCGCTAGATGACGCGAGCGCTAGGGAGCACCCCGCAAGCTGCGGTCGTCGTTCCCCATTTTCCGCCTCCGACGGATGTGGCTTGGGGAAGTGGTGTCACTAACAGCGACCGGTGGTACCTAGGCGGAAACGAAAGGGATAAAGGTGAGAGCAGCTGAAGGGTTGGCGCCTCATTTCAAGCGATGAATGCGCGCGCGTTCGGGTTTAGACACTGAGTCTCGCTAAACGAGCACCCAACATTTTCGTGGTGAACTGAGCAAATGTTTAATGGTTTGGTTTGGTTTCATGGAGTTTAACGTCCCAAAGCGGCTAAGGCTATGAGAGACGCCGTAGTGAAGGGCTCCGGAAATTTTGACCACCTGTGGTTCTTTAACGCGCATTGACATCGCACAGAACACGGGCCTCTAGAATTTCGCCTCCATCGAAGTTTGACCACCACAGTCGGGATCGAACCCGAGACTTTCGTGTCAGCAGCCTGTTTTCAAGCGATGAATGCGCGTGCGTTCGGGTTTAGACATTGTGCGTCTTGCTAAACGACCACCCAGCATTTTTGTGGTGAACTTAACAAATAAAGTTTAGTGGTTTGGTTTCGTTTTACGGGCTTTAACATCCCAAAGCGACTCAGGCTATGAGGGAGGCCGTAGTGAAGGGCTCCGGAAATTTCCACCACCCGGCGTTCTTTACCGTGCACTGACATCGCACAATACACGGGCCTCTAGAATTTTGCCTCCATCGAAATTCGTCCACCGCGGCCGGGATCGAACCCGCGTCTTTCGGGTCAGCAGCCAAGCGCCGTAACCACTGAGCCACCGCGTCGGCCTCGTACTGAAAGTGAGTTTAATGGAGTCTTACTAGATTTAGTGAGCCCCCAGCATTTTCGTGACGCACTTAAGAAACATGTAATGCGGTCCCACCATATTTAGTTTAAGCGATGGAAGCTCCAATACAAACGTTCTAAACGTTTACTTTTGACCAAGATATCGGCCGCGGCGGTCGAATTTCGATGGGGGCGAAATTCTAGAGGCCCGTGTATTGTGCGATGTCGGTGCTCGTTAAAGAACCTCAGGTGGTCGAAATTTCAGGAGCCCTTCACTGCGGCCTTCCTGATAGCCTGAGTCGCTTTGGGATGTTAAACCCCCGCAAACCTTAAACCTGAACTTTTGACCAAGACACGCCGGCAGAGACATGTACTTGTGGTTTTTGAGTGTTTTTGATGATAACTTTGTCTTCATATTTCTTTCACAGAACCTAGATGACCTTCTTAATATTTGAAACAGGCCCACGCGTATTCTGATCACTCAGCCGTGACGAGGTTTTGCAAAAGACCTGGAACTTTTGCGAAAAGCTTTTTTTTTTTCTTTCGCACTATTATCCACATGTGTTCGTTTGTCTGGAAGTAAACGTTTTGAAGGGAAAGCTAGACTTCACGACCAAGGCTGCAAAAGCCGTTTCATCACTGAAGCTTGACCTAAATAAATAAATAAATATCGCCGCGTCTGGGATTCGAACCCGTGGCGGCGCGAACAGATAGCTTCGCTGGCCAGTGCACGAGAGCGCTATGATATCCCCGCAGTCGAACACGGCTCGTAGCGAATACGCTAGAGAAACCAGACGACTGGTTAATACTACCACGGTCGCTAGACTTACTGACCATGGTAGTGCAAGGGCATTTCAAAGGTTTGTGGCAGTACAGGTGGTCGAAGACTGTTGATTAAAAATATGTTTAGTGTTTACAAGAGTATACATGCGGGATAGTTGGCAGATCATGCCGCTGCACTGCTCTGAATGCACAGAGGAAAGTCAGAAAGTGTGTAAGCCGATGTTTGATAAGTGCCGAACTTTCAGAAGAAGCAAGGACCGAACCACGAAAGAAATAACTGAGGCCCAAAGGATATTAGCTCTGGGTGACCTTTGCGTCAGGACCCCTTCTCTCCTGACGCAAAGGTCACCCAGAGCTAATATCCTTTGGGCCTCAGTTATTTCTATATCTGGAAATGAACGGGCGTACTTGGCAATGCGCGCGACATGTAACTAGGTTTCTCATTTTTTTTGCGCATTGTAGCAGTTTGTCACCTCTCACGCATCATGCCATGTGTATATGTAAATTTCATGAATAAGTTTAGTTGCAAGTCAGCGCTGTGCGTGTCTTTCCTTTCTGTGTCCTTGTCTTTTGCACTTTTTGAAGGAATCATTTTTAGTGTTGGTTTCCCAAACGCTTGCCCATCGGAGCCGGTTGTGTTTGACATCGCTGATCAGTTTACCTTAGTTACAGACGGCAGTGCTATGTGGTGACTTTCCCGGTTCCCACATCGAAAATGCTATGCACAGTTCCACATTCAAAGCTCCTGCCACAATTAAGGCTGCGGCGGTACGGGGACATGGAGACACAAGACGCACCTGATCCGACAAGGAGGCTGCCAGGCCGTTCCCATCATTGTAGCACCGCGGAGATCAGTAGTAAACGGCCGCTCGCAAGCACACATCGTATCTCCGTTGCTTTGCACTGATTGTTCGCTAGCCATGCGTGACAATGTAAACAAGTCCGCATCTTGATTGCTTGTCGGAAGCAACGCTATCTATTTGCTCAATCAGTGCCTGAGCGTCGGTGCCGCTTTTATAAAGTGCTGAACGCGCAAGGCTAATAGTAAACAGTCTCGGTTTACGGCAGCGTATGGACGCCATTGCATATCAGCCGCCTGGAATGTTTGTGAATTCGAACCCCAGTAAAGCGCTGACACGTGACATTGCACCGTGCAAAGTGGGTCACTCCGCAAAAGTTGTTTTTTTTTTTTTGTAAAAAGCAGCTGCCCGCCAAAGCCCCCCCCCCCCCCCCGTTTTCCCTTCCCCAGTAGAAATGTGCAACGGTCAAGGAGGCCTCGCCCTCGGCGTCTTCGTGATAATGCAGAGCCGCATATCGCGATATCTTTGCTCTACTGTCGGTCACTTGTGGCTATTAAGGCGAAAGCCTTTAATGGCTCATACTGTCGTCCGTTAACAAAGCGTGTCACACGCGTTTAACTCGGGAACTGAAAAAGATAGAAGAAAACCAATGATTGCTTTAGATAGAGGAAGGAAAAATGAACATAGATGGCAAATTTGACGACTGTAGAGTAATTAGTTAATTAATTATAGGCAAAAATGTAGAAATGGCGTCGAAATAGCGCCGACGTCGATATAGCCACGGGAACGGTGTGACGTCCTACCCACCGGAAGTCGTCACGGCATAGTGAAAATTGTCACAAAATGGTAGGAAAAACGTCGGATCTGTGTCAAATTAGACGGAAAAAAGTGATAATTAAGTGTAATTAACACTTACGGTCTCCAAAAGATGCATAATTTGGGTATCGACATAGCGACGGTAACGGTGTGACGTCACATCCACCGGAAGTCGTCACGGAATTGTGTTCTCGGCTTTCGCCTCTCAACAGATCTTTTCGTGCGCACTGTACGTTATGCTACGCCATGCTGCCATGAGTAGCATTGATCTTGGAATAGTTACGTTCACTCGAATATACTGACAAAGTTTTACTTCGCGATGAAGTTGCTACTTGGCGAACGCCGTAAAGTGTACTTTTAGGGATGTCGAAGCACCGGTGATGTGTCGCACTAAAAGAATCATGGCTGTCATTTTCTTGGGTGTTTTTAATAACGGCGAGAGCCGTTACTGGGACCCCACTCTGAATGATCGTGTAACTGAAGCCCGCTGTAGTCGTCGTAGTTGTAGAACTCCGCAAAACAGGGCAAGACAAGAGCCAGACCAAGAGAGAGAAGATAAATAAGAGAAAGGAAGAACAGATGAAAGAAGAACAAGAAGAAAGAAGACAAGCAAAGTCAAGAGAGAGAAGAGGAAGAGAAAGAAGAGAGGAAAGAAGCGAAGGAAAAGGTAGCGGAAATGAAGAGACATCTCGGATCTTGCCGAATGCTTAAACTAAACTAATTAGCAGTCTATTGTAGGCACTCTTTTAATTTATTTCTCGTCTTTTTATTTGTCACCGTGGATGAAAAATCCATTCGACCCCTTGTTTTCGGTTTTCGGACATCACGTCACGCGTCATGAGCATGTCGGCCGAAAAGAATTCGCTAAATGTTACTTCTGACGGCCACTTATTTCACTCATTTTTTCTTTTTCTCTTCGAATAGACCATACGTTTTCGGACATTGCATTTGTGACAGTAGGTATCCTATCCATCTTCTGCTTTGGGCTGTTTTCACACGAACGGGAAATAAAAGATCACAAATGTGACCGCGTTTTGTATTGCTATATCGCTTCCGTCCGTTTTAGAGTCTGTATCATGGAACGGTTTGTTTGTCTTAGTGCCGTGAATTAGCTTCCGGACATAAAAAGCTCAGGATAAGCAAGCGCAGGAATAAAACATGGGACAAAACGACAAATATTGGAGCTTACAATAAGTCTAAGCAAAAATAAAGTAATCGGAAGTGAAATCAGAACTCCGGAAGTGGAGTGATCATATGTAATCAGCGTCTTTCTCCCAGAACATTTTTTACTACCAAGGTGGCGTATACATATATATAGGACTTAATATTGGTGATGTGTCAAATTGAAGTTGTGCGCAGCTATAAATATCCGTGTAGCTGGTTTTGTTGGCTCTGAAGTTCAACTTCTGAGCTCAATGTCTGCTCTGGAAGCCGTATTGCCGAACGGGGAGAAAAAAAAAATATGGCCGACTAAGATTTTTCAGTGGGTTAAAGAACTCCAGTATGAGTTGAACTTAAACTGAAGCCATCCACTGCCCCGCGCTTCAAAGTCCGCAGTGTTTATGTAACGCGTAAAGAGACATCATTCACCACAGCTATCGTTGTCAGTCACACTAAGCTAAACAAAATTCATGAAGCATCATCAGCACATTACGACACGACTCCGAGCGGTTAGTGTTTCTTTGTTACGTAAAAAGCGGTCAGTCTTCGTCACTGCAAGCTGTCCACTGCACTAAGCAAAACAAAAGTCCTCAAGCATCGTCAGCACAAAACGGTACACACAGTTCGCAGAGAACAGCCTCCTAGACGAACTTAGTGTCCCAAAGCGCGCGAGCACGCTGTTTTGGCAACTTTCCCGCGCCCGACGGGATCCACATGAACGAACAAAACTCGCAACAACGAAATACAAGGCGCGAGCCAGAGAGTACGGAAGTGAGTGGGAAGGCAAGGCAGCTAGAGAGAGAGAGAGAGAGAGAGAGAGAGAGAGAGAGAGTGAAAGGCCGTTGAGCTGCGGGGAGAACGTTACAAACAAGCGACCGCAAGAAAAGTAACCCGGCGTTAGTAATACTACCTTGCGAGAAGCACGTCGAGTACCCCTTGGCAGAAGAAGCGGCCGTTGACACTTAGGTGAGCGGAAGACGTGAAACGAAGTACAACGACACCCTTCCAACACACCCACGCACGGAGCAGCGGTTGAAAAGGCAGGCAGGTTGGTCGGTCGGTTGATCTGAAGAAAGCGACGGAGCAACAGCTGGCCCGCGAGCGAGCGAGCGACCGACACTGGAATGCCATGGAAGAGACGGCCGCTGCCGACCTCGGTGAAAAAACGAAAAAAATCTGAAAAAAAAAAAAAATAGAGAGAGACCGGTCAAGCGTCGTTGGAAACGCAGCCCCCGACGACGGCACAATGCAGACGGCAGCCGGGCAGCCCGGGCTAGCAGGAGAAAGCCATGTGCTGGGGGCGAGCAGACGAAGACCGGTCTGAAAACGCCGGTCCGGTGTCGTCTGCTACGGGGCGTTTTGTCCCTGGTGTCCCCAACGCTTGTGTCCCTAGCGCGTTACGCAACACAGACCCCGTGTTCCCTAGCCTTGCTAGTGCCCGCAGTGTTATCGCCGTCAAAAAATATTAAGGCGGAAGCTTTTAATGGCTCATACTGTCGTCCGTTAGCAGAGGGAGTCACACGCGTGTAACTCGGGAACTATAAAAGATAGAAGAAAACCAATGGTTGCTTCAGATAGAGGAGGCAAAAATGAACCTAGAAGCGAAGTTTGATGACTGTAGATTAATGAGTTGCTTAATTACAGGCAAAAAAGTCGAAATTGCATCGAAATAGCGAGGACGTCGATATGGCCACGGGAACGGTGTGACGTCACATCCACCGGAAGTCGTCACGGCATAGTGAAAATTTTCACAAAATGGTCGGAAACACTTCGGATTTGTGTCAAATGAGATGGAAAAATGTGTAATTAAGCGTAGCTAACACTTAAGATCCACAAAAGATGTATAATTTGGGTATCGATATAGCCACGGGAACGGTGTGACATCACATCCACCAAAAGTGTCCTCGCACAGCTTTTTTGTGTGCAAATCGTACGTGCGCGTACAACATACAGGGTGTTTCACCTCAGAGTTGACGCAATTTAAGAAAAAATAGGCTTTTTGAATTAACAGAACGCTTCTTTGCAACATCGCTCAGTCAGTGGTAAACAACTCCGCAAACAACTAAGGTATGCTAACTATCAGGATGGTTAACTAATATTGAATAGCTGACTTTTTAACTACCACTGTTAGGCTCCTTAATAACTGAGAGGCGTGTAGCCCACCGTAATTAATATTCGTATCAGTTTTTAAAATTTCGAAGACGCGGGGCCCCACGGCGCAGTGGCCCAGCAAATTTGGCTCCACCACGCCAAAATAAATGAGCTTTCGAGAAGCTTGCAGGCAAAGCAATCTCTCCCCTGCACGTAACTCGAATAACACGCTAAATATAAAGGAGTAAAATGGCAGTCAGCTGTCCTTCAGCGCAGTTTCTTTTGTGAAATGTTGCGCGCGAAGAACAGCGTACTGCCTTTTTACTCCCATATAGGCCTATACGTATTCAGAGTGGAGAAGCAGCTGGAAGGAGGTGGCACCTGCGGCTTATAGTTAAATGAGGAGACTAGAAGTAGCTTGCTCCAATGAAGGGCGGCGACATCTCCACAACACATGTCTAGATAGATGAAATCGAGCACGAAGTAAACAGAAGCACTGAAAAGGGGAATAAAAATGAGATTTTCGATGAGGCAGATTAAATACTTGCGTTGTTATTTGTCTGTAGCGCGATGTTCGCTTTTCGTAAGTGGTAAAGAAGAAAGTTTGCATTTGGTGCTCTCTGCGGTTTCGGTTTTTGGATTAGCATTAAATTTAACGCCGATAGTACGCATCTACGAAATTATAGTTATATTTTCACGTCCTTTAAGCGACGTATTGCCGAAGGGGCGAGTCACCCAAGATTGACGATGATGATGACGAACTTTTATGGCGCAAGGGCATCTGTGACCAAAGAACGCCATGGCACAAAGTTTCATTGCGTAAGCAATACTGCGCCAGGTTTCGAGCCGTCGCGTAGCTCCCGGCGGTGGCCACGGTCGACCTTCAGCCGCAGCGAGGTAAAACAGATGGAGCGCCGTAGCCATAGCAACCGTTTCAGCCGTGCTCCACCAGGCGGCAGGACCGTGAATGTGCCGCCGCCGCTGCCGCGCGCCTGCTCGAGCGCTCTCGACGCTGCTTACGCAACTTGCCCGGTTTAACCAGAGCTAAACCTCAGCTAATTTTTTGGTCTACTCAAGATGGGCTCAAAGACCCATTTCCCAAGCATTTCACCCGAAGTAAGTCAAACACCAGACCAGGGGAAAGCTTGTACCCATTACATCAGCGGTGGGTACCCGGCGGCACTGGGGATCGAACCCGCACATCCCGCATGCGAGGCGGATGCTCAAGCCACTAAGCCACTACCGTGGTCGAATCACCCAACAAGATAATTCGTACACCCGGTGCGCAAAACAACTAAGTATTCTACTTATCTCTTTCGTCGCTGAATTTTTATTCTGTGCGTACTTTGTGCTTCGCCCTTCGCGCTTTATGTGATGACGGATGCGGTGCTGTAGAGCAATCAATTTCTTTTTTTTTTACAATTCCCACGGCTGTTTGCCGCGCTAGGCAATCGATCAAACCCTAATGCTCGCCTATTTGTATGAGAAGTATGATGGATGGGCCCTTTGTGTTCAGGAACAAAGTTCCCTCGGCGAATCCGTCTTGAGTCGCAAAGCGTTTACACGGAGATATCAAGAAACGAACGCCGCTTTCATTCGAGTGCGACTCTGCATTGTGAGTACAGTTGTTTATTACGGAATTACGGAATACGTATAAACTGCTTTCAAATTATAAATCTACTTCTTAGCGTAACGACTTAATTTTCTCGACGCCGACCGCAACTATGCACCTTTAATTGTTCGCGTACTTTGTCGCCGCGTTGTAGAATTATCTGCCCTGTTCTCTGATGCACGTTGTACTAAGGCATGATATATGCCACTGATAGGAACATTGCGGAAGGGCAAAAGAAAAAATGCTTTCATTTGTTCATGTGGTTGAAAAATAATGTATAAAAACACCCCGATTATAATTGTTATCAGAAGCATAGATGCCAATAAGAAAACTGCCTGCCAGCTCCAAGAAAGGCTTAGCAGTATTCGTTATCAAGGATCGGTGCCAGCCCGGAGCCCATTGCCTTGAGAATCGATGAAGAAATTTATTTGAATATGATTGGAAGTGCAACAAACTGTAATTCCACAGACCCCTCCATGTCGCTGAACTGTTATACTTGAGGAACGAAAAATAACGCGTTGAAATGATACCCTCCAAGCAGTTAAGCATTGCATGCCTGAAGCAATGGACAGCCAAGCGGGTTTTCCCCCACAGGATACTTGCGGTGACACCATCGCCTGAGCATGTTTACATCGCCTTACAGATGCGATCAAAGATCAGATGTAGAGCACGTTCTGCAAAAAAATATTCGCTTTCAAAATCGTCCCAACTACGCACCACCTTGTAAGCATGAACCGTGAAGATGATGTGAAGGGCACTACGGAATAAAAAGAGACTCCATACAGTAAGTAACCCTCAGTCAAAAGTGTTCAGGCTAACGGGGTTGCGTTTGAGCGGTACAGTCGGTCATGTGCGGTTCAACGAAAACTCGAAAAATCCGCAGGGAATAAGAAAAGACTCCTTCTTCTGTGCGCCCGAAAAGCAGACCCTATGGCATTAAAACTTTTGCACGAGGCTGCACATGCAACCAAGGGCGCCGGCAGAGCTTTTTCCAGGGGAGGGGGGCACCCAATGGCCGGGTATGGGGAAGGCCGTAGGTTAGTACCAAAAAGGAACTATTTGTGGTCTAAACTGTGCACATGAAACAAAAATTAAAAGCAGCAAATTAGTGCTAGGTTTGGACAAACATTGGAATTTATTAATGAACAAAGAATTAAAGTAAATAAGCAAAATGCGAAAAGTTTCTATCACTTAAGCGTGCTAATCAAGCTGTGTAGTTGTTTCCTGCTAGTGCACAAATAATATCCGTAATTCCAAAGGGGGGGGGGGGGGGCAACTGCCCCCCTTGCCCCCCCTTGCCTCCCCCCCCCCCTTCTGGACGCCCATGCATGCAACCATACACATGGACATCACGCGGCCATCCTGTATTCGGCGTCGGGCAGCTTGCTTGAGCAGTGCGACCGCAAAGAGCAGCTACACAAAGTAAGCACGCTTTTGTGAGCATCTTCAACAACTCCCTAGGCACGCAGTGAATATGTTCCTTAAAACTGGAAACGGAACAAACGTTTCTCATTTAAATTTCTGACGTCACAAAGGACGAGGACCCCGCAGAATGGAATACTGGAGGAAAACCTGCTGCTGGGCTAGTTGGTGCGTTTGTTGCGACGAAGTTTGCGTAACAGCACACGAACAAAAGGAAGGCGCTTTCAAATGTAAAACAAAAGAACGCAGAAAGGAACATAGAAAACGAGCTACGACGGCTGTAGCCTAACTTTTATATTCATGTCCCGTCATACCCAGCAGCTCTAGACAAAAGCGTTTTTCTCGGGGAAAGCGTTTATGAACGAAATTTTTTTTTTGAAATATTGTAACATTTCACTACAACAATCAGTATATCCGCACATCTCCTGCCGGCAGGCTCTCTGCTATTAACGTTTCTGCTATCGTCAGAAACGCCTTCTATTGGTTTGGTTTGGTTTGGTTTATGGGGTTTAACGTCCCAAAGCGACTCAGGCTATGAGGGACGCCGTAGTGGAGGGCTCCGGAAATTTCGACCACCTGGGGTTCTTTAACGTGCACTAACATCGCACAGTACACAGGTGTCTAGAATTTCGCCTCCATCGAAATGCGACCACCGCGGCCGGGATCGAACCCGCATCTTTCATTATCTTTTGGTTTTCTTTAGGCCTGTTTACATGAACTCGATAGAGTTGAGTCGAGTTTGCTTGTCGGTTAAAAAACCAGTTGTGGGGTTCATGTGAACAGCGGTGCCGTGCCGCCATCTTGGAGGCTGCCGCTGCCCTCTCCCGCTTGCGCTGTTTGACGCTCGGTGTCGTTGGAGTTGAAGTGGTCTCGACTCGCTAAAGTCGAGTTCATGTAAACACGCAGTCGTCGAGTTGGGCTGACCTTACTCAACTCGATCCCCTGACTCGACCTGCCGCTGTCGGGTTCATGTAAAATCCGCTTATGGCAGCCTTAACTGCTCGATTCGAGCGATGAAAAAACTTTAAAAGAAAGATTTTGGTGCGCATAGGAAGTATGGGCCATTGCCTTCACTATTTCCATAACGGTACCTCACAATATTCTAATATTCAGAATTTTTGTCCAGTAATGCTGGACTTGAGCGTAGCCTAACCTTTAGGGTGCTTTCCAGCGCTCCACCCAGTCATACGGGCGTAAATGGTGCTTTCTTTCTAAACGGCCGGAGCCAAGTGGAACGTGGTGAAAGGAGGAAAGAGGCAGCTATGCGAAAAACAACGTACTGCATCATTTTCGTGTCTCCTCCTTTCCTGCTGCTCTTTCTTTTTTTTTCTATTCTTCAAGCAGGCGCCCCGCATTCTCGTACGCTAATCCCTAAGAGCTGGCCGTAAATAATTACCACCCTTCATTTTCCATCTTTTCGGGATAAACAAAAGAGATGAACGGGTTCGTGGAAGCTCGAAAACACGTTGCTGAACGTGAATCTCTGTAATTCATGAACAAGCCCCGAGAAGCCCGAAACACAGAAGTACAGGGGGCGTGTTTTGAGGCAGCTAAAAAAATGAAATCTCTGCATTTCGTTTTATTCCACAAACGCGAATAGCTGAAGCCACAGGACCGCAAGCAGACAAAACGATATGCGCTCCTCTTACGGCAAGCTGTAGAAGCAGCAGTAATAACTCCCCCCAAAATGAAAGCGATCAAAGCGATCTGGTAGCCAACGCCCCCTACAGGGTGTCTCGACGATTCGTTATCTACCCAACGATCCTTACGGGGCAGCGATGAAAAATGCGAGCGTGAGGTATACATCCAGGCTCGTTTGGACTAAAACAGGTCAGCGGCATAGTAGGAGCCGACATCGTTGTCCGAGCTTTCGCCGAGCGATTTCTCGACGCAGTGTTTTAGTAGCTTCGCTTCGCTTAATAGTCACCCATCCGTTATCGGAGCCAGTAGCTTCGCGTGATGCCTCTGCAGACCATCTGCCTTTAATATCTCCAGTGATCCACGCAAGACGGGCCCCAGTATGCGCACGAAGTACGGACAGGGTTGTCCGGACTGCCCAAGCAAAACAGGTCAGCTTCGTAAGAAGCAGTTATAGGCGTACGTGTGGTATTTGTTTTATAGTTCATACTGGTTCCCACGTCTTATTCTAATAACCCGTCCGCGAAACAACCCGATCGTCTGCAGCTCGCACCGTCCGTCTTCGCTGCCCTGGTTTCGGGTTGTTCGGTAGCGCTTGACAAGCTATCGCTATTGTTAGCCGCGTGGAAGGCTTGGCTGTAGCAATTAACGCACCTTCGAGAAACTGGGCTTACACGAGCATGATTACATCTTTCAGAATCCAAGGAACGCGCGGGCGGAGTCGTTCTCGACGGCCGCGAAATCCGCCAGATCGTTGACTCCTTGGTATCGCTCGAGTCATGTCTGCTTGTGAGGAGCATCGCGTTAGGTTACGCTTTAGTAACCAGCCCGCTTGGAGCTGGGGACCATGGTCACGTTCGGACTGGGTGGTGTACAGCGTTTTCGCACAGAGTTCTAGCACAGGAGAATGTACTATAGAGTAGACGTATACACACACAAAGTCAGTGTACTAACGCTAGATCTAGCGTTAGTACACTGACTTTGTGTGTGTGGGAAAGTAGGTACCGCTATCTAATGCAACCCGCCTCTCCATCTTAGCTATCCGCGGTGAAAGATGTTATGGACTTTTAGAATAGGGTGACGCTATCGATTATGGGCATAGGGGAATAGTGGGGAGGGGGGGGGGGGGGGGGGGGGCGCTGTGCGCAGGCTCAGGACAATGACCAGAGGGAGTAGCGTTATTGTCCTGTGCCTGCGCACTACGAATACCGGAGGTCACGGAAAAATCAGCGGACCTCAGAGCATGGTACCAGTGAGAGAATCAAATTTTAATACATGGTACCTAGGAGATTTTCACGAGGGTACATATGTCCTCAGACATCTGAAAACTTGTCAGTACTACGGCAGTGGAAGCGAGCTTACCGGCCTCCACGCCTATGCTGTCAAACCAAGGTCGCACTCTTTTTGTGTGCTGAGCACTTTCCTCTTGACTCAACTCGAGGGTGCTATTGTCAGTCGCAGGCACCTTTTTTATCCGCTGTTTCTCCTGCAGGGCTGTTTGAGTATTTGTGAGCGGCGAGTCTCGTGTGCAAGGTTTCCTGTTTCATCCGGGTCTGTTGCCATGGTGACGAAGCAGAGTGGTGTTTAAATGCCAGCCTAAAATAGGAACAGGGGCCCAGCAAAAGCTGATCACCTCTGAGGCGGAGACTGTTGTGGTTAGCCTAAAGTGTAACGTTGGCCACTTGTACTTTTCTCTTTAAGATTTTTGTTTCACTTCGGAGCTCACAATCGCACGTTGCTGGTGGGCTGGAGGAGACAGTTGTCGGTCATTCGTGGTCTACACTGTCTGTGTCTCGTATGACGGCCTGGCCACGAGAAGCCTCGCTTATTTATACTTCTAGAACCCCATTGTTTTCAAAAGAAAACCTGCAGCTTGATTACGAATCCTGTTTTTGCGAAAATAGAACTCACTCACTAAATGGATACATCATTCATTTATTTAAATAATCATTCAATCAATGAAATCATCGTTACATGCATCAATTTCTGCAAAAGGTTTCTGTATGTATGCGTTGTTTGTTATACATGTTTGTGGAACACCCAGAGAATCATATACCAATATCTTCATATATGTGTGCGATCAATTGCTGTTTAATATATCAAGTTTCTGTTAAATTTATCAGGTGGTTTAACTTATTAAGCTGACTCATTTTATCCGCTAACAGTGTTATAAGAAACAGTGCATGTGTTTAATCTGCTGCTGCCATTGTACTGGGACTGAGGGCCTTTCAAGCTGCTTTATGCAGCTTTTTGCCTGAGTTTCCACCATTTTATTTAAATGGACAATAAAAATCAAATCAAATAAATTATCCGATCAATTAATTTATCAACTGACGGATCAATGACTCTGGCTGTTAGTGTGTCTAAAAAGCAAACGACTGATTTCTTTCTTATACAAGACAGAAGAAACCAAAGTGTCGCTATCGCTATGACCCTCCCATAATTTGACATGTAAATGTGGCGATTAGTCGAACTATGGTCGACGTAATACCACCATGATAACAGGCATTGCTAGGTGACAAACAAGCCTTTCTTAGAGGTGTGAAATGCGATTTGTATCCGCTGTTGGAACTCGACGCCAACAATGCCGGTTACGACCTCCAGAAAAAAGTCGTACTTTCGCTATATGGTGCGCGGTTACTGCGGGTTTGCACTGCCTGAAAAGGTGGAAGAACACTTGCACAGCGTGCGCACGGAATGCGATACAACGAACAAGCACATACAATGAAGAAACACATGCGAGGACGCTACACCGATCGCAACGAGTAATAAATCAAGGCTTTTAGTTTGCTTGCTTGTTTCTCTTAGTCTAATAAGAAAGAATCGATAAAACTGTAATTGACCACCCAACCTTGCATTGGACTCTCCTTAAACCAGCCATGAACGCCTTGAGGCTCTGCACAGGCTTATTATAAAACTTCGGTTGCGGCCTGAATACAAAATATAGAGCTTGAACACTCCATCTAATGCATGTACTATACTCGATATTGACTTAATGAAGCACGTTTATGTAATAGAAATGAATTCATAAGGACTACGACCACTGCGCGGTGTTTATGGCTATGGCTAAACATGAACGCGGCAACTAACAAGTGAACAACATGAAGGTGTTGCTACAAACACGGAACCTCCGCCTTGATACTTTCTATCTGCGATGTAATAAGAACGTGATCAAATGATAATGCAACAGCAATAGAGTGGCGGCACCCCAATTATTATGTCACTAAAAATAGTAAAGCTCATGAGCGATCCTGTAGCCTGCGCCAATGACCAGTGTGTTACCTTGGTACTTGCACTCAATTTCGCTGAGAAAAAAAAAAATTGGAACACAGGCGGCATTGAAGTCTGAAAACAATCGCCGCCCTTCAGAAAGCGTCACGATTTGGAGTTGACCTCAAGCGACGCGATTCTTACCTTGCTCACGGCCCTGGGTAGATGACAGCACAATGAACTCGACCATATTTGCGATGTTTTGCTGCCGTTATACGCGAAGCAACAAAAGACTGCTTGCTCGAAAACTTCCCGCAGTAGATTGTGAGGACTTCGGAAGAAAGTACCGGTATTGTTTATTCTTTATTCCGTGTACAGTTTGCGTCGAAAGTTCTCTGGCAGCACTGTTTGCTTTTCAGCCGTATGGTGGCTCACACAGGCGCCCCGGCTGCTTGAAATACACTTAGTCCTTAAGGAACCCCCGTGCTCCATTTCCAAAATATTTTCGTCTTTTGGAGTGCTGCAAGAGCTCCACTATGTTACAGATTTACTAAAGAAAATCCTGAGGCCTAAATACTTATGGCCTGAGCTATGCGCGAAATTGCAATTTTCTGGGGGACTCGCTTTACTAACACGGATTTGATCAGCATTCCATTCTAAAGCTTTGGACGCTGGTGCCATCTAGGGACGCTTGATGTAGCAGTACACGGGGCCACCATAGTATATTGTTCTCACAGAAAACCTCCCTATTCCTCTGCTGCGTACCAACAGTGCTGCCCTTGTGGGATTGAAGCGTAACGGCTCCATGGTGTCCGGTAGGCGGATGCTCTCGTAAAAGTTCCACCTGTTGTTTAGATGTCTCACAAAGCACTGAAAAATAAAATCAACAAAGCGAAAAAGCGAAAACTTGAATTCGAAGCTGGACTTTGAAGCTGAAGGCGCTCCTTCGCATGGTGCAGTTACAGGGCGTCAGAAATATAATGGGTAAAACTGTAGTGCAGGGATTGAATGACTTTAAAGTGCATTTAGGAGATGATACTACTAAAAAAATGACGGACTGACCAACAAGTCAGAAGCCTTTCACGTTTAGCAAGCCCGGAGCGAATATCTACCGTTGGCAATGTCCCTCACGTCACAATAGCAGAAAGGTCACATCGATCGAATCAGAACCAGAACCTAAATGTTCGTAACTGATATTCATTGTGATTATAACAAGCGATGCGCAAGAGGAGGTCCCACAGTCGATAGTAGGATCTCCTGAAGCCTCTGAAACCGGGAAGAGGATTTTTTTCTTGCAGAAAGAGCTCTCTGTGCGAACGCGAAATCTGATGAAAAAAAAAAAATCCCTTGGAATTCTGAGGAGAACCTGGAGCTAAAGTTTCGCTAAAAGCTGCGAACTCCAAAAATTCCCGGACGTGCCTTTAAATGCGGTTAAACATACCTCCGGGGCCCACATGCATACAACAATACATCCGTGATGGGTATTTCCTCTACCGGTTATGGATGCATGCATGCGCGCATGCAGAAGAAAGCAGTGAAAAAGTACAGTCCCACGGTCCGAAACGTCTCATGCACGAGCCAATGCAGAGGCCTGTGGTGCAACCAGCGGCGGCGGAGCGAGACGTTTCGGATAGGAGAGCTTTCCAGCTATGCAGGTCGGTTGGGCGCCGGCTAAAAATACTGTACGTGAACGGCATCGTGTATACCGTAAACCTGTTTACCTGATATTGCCGGCCGGAGAGAATTCGCTGCCAAAGGGAATACCACGCCTGCAGCCCCCCGCACAAACCTCCTTTTCTCATCTCTATGCCTAAAGACGCGTGACCATATGAATGGCCGGCCTATTTTTATTCCAGCCGTAGTATGAGATCGCCGAAAAAAAAGTAAAAGAAAACACAGCTGGAAAACGGGACCCCCTTATGGGATTATGGATGCCGTGTCTTGTATCGGTAAATAGGGTTCGGCTTATTCTTTGGCGAAAACGAAAGAGGATAAGGCAGAAAGCGTTGTCTATTTTTTGTTTAGAAGTTCGTTTGTTTGGTAGAGGGATTCCAGATGCGAGAAATCGTTAGACCGCTTCGGAGACGGAGTTTAGGGTTTCCAGTTGTGCATAAAGGCCTTTTTCATGAACAGCTGACTCTAGTTAATGCCAAATCAAATCAGATCAGACCAAAGGGAATGAAATGAAATCAAATCAAATGAAACGAGAGCGAAGCCTGCTGAAAAAAAATCATTTGGAATTCTGAGGAGGATGTGTTTGAGGAGGACGCGTTCTGAGGAGGGTACGTCTGTAGAGGCCCTCATATATCTTAGCTTATGAGTAAAGTAGAAAAAATCAAAACAGGGCAGTTAGATTTGTTTGGAAACTATAGCCTGCAACTTGGGATGACAGAACGCAAACTTAACCTTAAATGGAATCAGTAATTCACCGCAGAGGATGCATAAACTGCGAAAAATATATCCAGGCACCGCACTATATATCGAAGAGACTGGGTCACTAAATGAAGGTCAGGGAATTTTCTTGTGAAGGTGATATTGCGTTATTCCTTTTTTTGTTGAGCTATTCGAGACTGGAACAGTCTGCCATCCAGTCTGCCATCCAGCATCCAGACGAATCGTGGGCACCAGTCATCGTCAGGTCTCCACAAATATACTCGGCTGGACGCGCTCAGCCAGGCTGGGATGGAACAGCGCTACGCCGGCCTTGCAGTTAAGCAGCCATGAAAATCCAGTCTGCGCGTGCTTGGCAGGCGTACTGGGACAGTCGTCGTCTTCGGCTGCCGGACCACGATGGCACGCTACAGATATATTTTATCAAATGATGCTTTTTTCATGAATTATGGTATTTTGTTCATGTGTAGTTAAACCTGCAACCCCTGGAGAGCATTCGATCAATTCCTGCCACCAGAGCAACCTTAAAGTGAACTGACACTGCACTACAAACGAGAGCCTTTTTTTACATTTCACCACCATCGAAATGCTTCCGCCAAGGATGTATTTGAGACTATCAGCTGAATGTCAAAGCCACCGAATCACCCTTGCAGCTGGTTATAGCTATGGCGACTGGTTTTCTTAACACGCTTTACGAATTACAAACCTAGTGATTTAATCATCATCAGCCTAACTACACCCAGTGCAGGGCAAAGGCCTCTCCCATGTCTCTCCAATTAACCCTGTCCTTTGCCAGCTACGGCCATCGTATCCCCGCAAACTTCTTAATCTCATCCGCCCACCTAACTTCCTGCCGCCCCCTGCTACGTTTGCCTTCTCTTGGAATCCACTCTGTTACCCTAAGGACCAGCGGTTTTATTGCCTTCGCATTACATGCCCTGCACAAGCCCATTTCTTCCTCTTGATTTCGACTAGGATGTCATTAACCCGCGTTTGTTCCCTCATACACTCCGCCCTCTTCCGATCTCTTGAAGCTACACCTATCATTTTTCTTTCCATAACTCGCTGCGTTGTCGTTCACTTAAGCTGAACCCTCTTTGTTAGCCTCCACGTTTCTGCCCCATAGGTGAGTACTGGTAGGATACAGCTGTTATATACTTTTCTCTTCAGAGATATTGGTAAGCTACCATTCATGATCTGAGAGAATCGTCCATATGCGCTCCACCCCATTCTCATTCTTCTAGTTATTTCCCTCTCATGATCCAGATCTGCGGTCACTACCTGCCCTAAGTAGGAGTAGCATTTAGATAACCAGACCAGGCGAATAAAGCATTAGTAGAATACACACACGCAAACCTCCCGTCAGGCTCGCCACAAAAGAAAGTCAGTCCGGTCGCTTCGGAAAGACGCTTACCGGAAGAATACAACGTTGCATTCTTTCCCAAGCTACACACCTCTTTCTCACCATTTTGAAAACTTTTTCTTTTCTACCCGACGCCTTCGTGCTAAGAGTGCACAAAACGACGACGACCGGTTTTCGGTCACTCGGTATACTCTCAGAAGAACGGACCCAAGAACGACGCGTCCGTGCCCAAAAGGCCGCCTGAATACCATTAACCTTCGCTCGCCTTCACCAGGGCCCAGCGCGTTCGTTCTTTTGTCGGCCTTCCTTTCATCGAGTTGAAGAAAAGAATGAGAGAGGCGAAACTTGCGTGAGGCCGAGAGATGCACGTGGTTTGTACCGGCAGGCTGGCCGAGGAGTCTTAAGAAGCTTGACCCAAGTGACAATAAATTCGTCACTTGTTTGCGTGCTTTTTTGCCTGAAGCCAGGGCGTAGTCAGCTAGCTGGGCTTGTAAGTTGCGTGTGCTCGCGCGCCGTTCGCAATGAACGCCGACAAAGGAAGAAGTTTCCTCCACCTACCACTATTCTGCAAAACGACTGGACAAAGATGGCGGCTGTGGCGTAAGCTCTATGTCCAAAACCCACATGAAAAAAAATTACCGAAGACATTTTGGAAATTCTAAAGTGTGCTTGGCGAAAGCCTTGTGGTCAACCCACTGCCGCTTCCCCGAACCGCTTGGCGCGGAATCACTGGGCCGCTTCGGAGCCATACGTCTCACTCACTCGACTGCAACGAGACGTCTGGCGAAGGAGCGGCGGTGCAGCTGCCACCGCCGACGCGCGCGCGCTAGTTCTACCGCTACTGTGTGACGTCACGGTTGCTATGCGCAGCTGCGCCCCCCACCGGCGCGCCGGTTGCTAAGGAGGAGAGGAGATTGCGTCGCTGCGAGGAGGAGAGGCCAGGGTTGGCACGATTCCAGCGCACGGACGGACACCGCGAGCATGAGCCATTAACGGCTTTCGCCTTAAAATATTGCACATGCGCATGCCGAACTCGAGGTGCAACTGGAGCTGAAACGCGTTCCCAACGATGACGCGTGTGCTCTGTAGGCTGTCTTCTCAATTATGTTCGTAGCCTTCCCCTTCTTCCGAGCTCCCAGTGGATAACATAGATAAGCAGTCCTCCTACGCTATGTAGTTATACTTGCAGTGCACGCTTCATGGGGCCACGAGTACACAGCACTGTAAACATTAATTACTCTTTAGTGGACCAAAAAAGGAGTAAACTCCATATAAAGCACACTCCTGAAGAAGGCAGGCGGCACGCTCGCCAAACCTTGGGGCAGGTTTTGATCATTAAATATACGGTATACAATATTCTTGTCAACTGAGGCATATTTCCACTTCAAATCATAGTGACTTGATGCAGTTAGCAGTCGAAGGAGACTTTTAACTTGATGTTATCAAGCGGGGGACGTATAAACCTTGTTGAAAATCATGGTAACCGCAAAAATTGCATTTTTTGAAGTTGGAGTCGACTTGCATTGCCTACCGTGAGCCTTCATTATTTTCAGGGATGGAAATTCACCTCAGGCGTTGTGCAGCATACCCCGCCATCAGTAGGGACTGCGCTAGAGAACATGTTACTCCCTTGTAGGGTAATTAAAGTTTGGAGTGAGTTTATGCTTCTGAAAACAAATGTTTTCTGTATTACCTTACATGAATTGTGGAGTGAGGACGCAAAGGTGAAGGAGAATTATGCATCCGAGCTGTAGAATGCACTGCTGCGTTAATAAGAAAGGTTTCAAGCATTATATATCTATGTATATATATATATATATATATATATATATATATATATATATATATATATTGTAACGTGGCGGCCAGCCGAAGAATGAGGCGTGGTGAACCATGAGCAAGAGATGATTTAATGGCCGCTGGCCTAGCGCGAGCGCTCCGTCCCGCGCCACTGCCAGCTTGGTCGTCTTCGTCACAATATATATATATATAAGATAGACGCTTTAAAAAATACGGGCTTACTCACGTTTCGAACGCGGACTCTGATGGCGACTGGCCCCTCGTATATGTTTTTAAGCATGCATCAGTCTACTTCCTAAGTAAAGAACTGCTGGTTCATAGTGGCTTCTTCGCAAATGTTATATTGTAATAAAGTAGGAAGGTAAATATATTCGGCAGGGACGCATGTTTCTTTACGGTGTTTCCACATTACCCGACGCGGACGTGAGAGAGGAATTTTCTGGTCCTACGAGGAAGGAGCCCGTCACACAAAAACTCCGTGCGTCCAAGTTCGACCAAAAGGCATCGCATTTGTTCGCGATCCACAGAGGCGGCCGAAAGGCTGATCGATCGAAAACGTGCCGCCAGAGAGGAACTGGTGTTTTTCCCACGCACATACCTGCGTGGCCGAATGACGCCTGAATGGCTGAACGACGCATGAAAGAACCGTTTCCTGAACGCAGCCATCAATTGCTCCCAGAGGGCAGTAATCGAACAAGCCTTGATGGCGGTCGTGATCCCGCTTACATCGAGGCAACGAGCGGCACAGCGGATAAGTCGGGGCGTATTTGCAGGAAGGTCAGAGAGAGTCAGCACTGACGAGTGTCCCAGCCCAGGAAGTATGCACTAAATGTTCTAGTTTACAGGGCCGCCACCATGCGCCGTGGGGCGCTGAACACTCAAAATCGCGGGAACTTCGAATTTTTGGTGGATCTCAGTGAATGTCTATGGGTGTCAGAAATAGTTATGATGAGCGCAAGAGGCATTTTATAGGTGGTAGTAATATCAACTTTCAACTTACTTTCTCTACCTAGGTTCTGCACCCGGCTTCCATATCTTCGCAAGTAGTATGGACAGAACGTCACAGCCATCTGCGTTATAACTACCCCCTATGCCCACCCACAAACATACTAAAGTGGCTGTTTGGGCTTGTTGGTCAGTGATCATGGTTAAAGAATGCAGCGCGAAAAGACAAGGACAAACGAAGAAGTGGACAGGACTGGCGCTGAAGAAGTGGACAGCGCCAGTCCTGTCCACTTCTTCGTTTGTCCGTGTCTTTTCGCGCTGCATTCTTTAACCATGATCACAAACATACGCCTGAGAAGAATTAGGGTGCAGCAACTACATAACTACCCAA